>NC_085139.1:171088199-171388199 GCF_024139115.2 Armigeres subalbatus
TTGTTTCACGATATGTTCATGATGCCGATCGTGGTAATTAGATACCGGTGATGTTCTAGGTTGTTCAAAGGTTCAGAACCGTAAATTTGTGATAAAAGAATCAGGCCACAAATTCTACGATCCGTTGAGCGGTGGAAAAACCTTTGTGCAAATGTTTCTTATTGAGTGAAGCCAGTCGATTGAATAAAATTCTTGCGAGATCCAAGATTTTGGTTGGCGAAAACTGCAAGCCAAATGGCGACTAAACTTCTTCTGATGAAGAATCGGTACAGCACTTATTTGATACACACTTCCCTAGATGTGTCGATATAACATCTTCGGACGATCCTGATGTCTTTTCATGTAGCTATGGGTCTTGGGCTCTAGCACGTACAATCATAATTACTGAATCGATGCAATGGGCACTTAACAGTTTTGCTCCCTACAAATCTCCAGGGGAGGGTGGGATTTATACCGTTCTACTTCAGAGAGGTTTTTAGCATATCAAACATGTTTTGAAAAAACTTTTAGTATGCAGTTTTTCTACTGGGTATATTCGCATATCCTGGCAGCATGTCACTGTAAAGTTTATCCCAAAAGGAGGACGTGCTTCGTATGAAAGGCAAAGAGTTTTAGACCCATCAGTCTTACCTCTCTTGTTCTGAAGTGCTTAGAACGTATTATCGATCATTACATTCGTGACGACTGTTTGGCAAACGTGCCTCTTCATGTTAATCAACATGCTTACCAATCTGGAAAAAAACACTGTGACTCTTCTAGACAAGGTCGTCTACGACATTGAGAAAGCTTTCACTCAAAAGCTTTCTTAGATATTTAGGGTGCTTTCAACAACGTGTCTTTCGATGCAATATTGGAAGCCGCACGTTGTCATAGGCTACCTAATACAATAATCAAATGGATTCACCAGATGCTTAAAATCCGACATCTCTATTCGACATTACGTCAAGCAGCGATTAGGAAATTAAGCGTCTGCGGATGCCCTCAAGGGAGAGTATTATCTCCACTTTTGTGGAATCTCGTTGCAGATACGCTATTGAACCTATGAATGTGCCGACGACTATCTTACATTGACAGTGGGTTTGTGCATTACTACCTTATTCGACCTGATGTAAAACACGGAAGTGAGCAGCTGCATCAACCAATCCACCACATTATCCAGAAAATATGGGAGGATGAAGAACTGCCAGCAGGTTGGATGGCCTCATATGCCCAATCTATAAGAAAGGGCACAGACTAGAGTGTGTTACAGAGGGATCACCCTTCTGAACTCGGCGTACAAAATCCTGTTTAACAGACTGAGACCGCTTGAGGAGTCCTTCGTCGGCGAATACCAGGCAGGTTTTCGTGAGGGCCGATCAACGACGGATCAGATGTTTAGCCTGCGGATGATCTTTGATAAATTCCGGGAGTACAACTTGCAGACTCACCATCTGTTCATTGATTTCAAAGCAGCGTACGATTCAGTGAAAAGAAATGAGCTGTGGCAGATAATGTCCGAACATGGTTTTCCGACGAAACTGATTAGACTGATACGTGCAACGCTGGATGGCTCGAAATCAAGTATTCGGATTGCAGACGAAGTGTCAACCTCGTTTGTGACCTTAGACGGATTAAAGCAGGGATGCACTTTCGAATTTATTGTTTAACATTACACTCGAAAGCGCCATTAGGAGATCTGGCGTGTAGATCACACGGTCGCATATACTCCTAGGCTTTGCGGACGGTCGATGTCGGTTGGAATCGATCGCATCAGCATCAGCTTAACGCGATGAAATCGGACCTGGGACTTTGGACGTTCGGGGAAACTGGAGGAACATCGCCCAAAACCGACGATTATGGAGCTCTACAATACGCCATGAATAGGTGTATCGACGCTGTAGCCAACCAGGTATCCAGTTAGGTATGTAAAACTCTCTTCAGGTAGTTGAAAGCTGGTGTCGCCAATATGGCTTTTCGGATAATCCGAATAAAACATCTATTGTTCTTTTCACGGAAAAATGTAACCGTAATGGTATTCGTCCATTACATCTGGTTCTGGTTTTGGTTCTGAAATCAATGTAACTGTTAAGGTGAAGTATGTGGATCTAATCTTGGATTCAAAGCTTTCCTGGACTCCTAACATTGAGTTCAGAATCAAAAAGACGTGTATGGCTTTTGGCCAATGCCGACGAACCTTTGATAAAACTTGTGGTGTTAAACTCAAATATATCAAATGGATTTCCATAATAGTTTTACGACCAATTCTGGCTTATGGATGTCTTGTGTGGTGGAAAAAGGGAGAAGTGAGGACAATTCAGTCCAAGCAAGATTACCGGGCGCGAGTATTAGCCGTTTGGCAGCGCAGTATCATTACTTGACAGTTTACCGGTCGCTACTAAACGTGCTGCTATAACAGTAGCGCGACTGACAGGTGACCAAATTTGGTAGCGCGGTAAGAGCGCTGCTATTTGATAAACTGTCAACTGTCAAAAGTCACCGGTACGGAATACAGCAACCAAATTGAGAGCCGAAAATAGTGACCGTTACGGAAACGAGTGACGAAATTAAAATGACAGCGCTGTGCGGGTGATTAAAATGCTCGCTATCGATAATGATGCTTCGATAATGAGGCCATCTTCAAAGGATGTGCCTAATAGCAATGACTGGTGCGTTCTCTTCAACCCCCACGGCCGCTCTCGAAGTTCTCTTCGAAGTGGTCCCACTACACATACATTTCAAACAAGAAGCATTTTCTGGTACTTACCGATTATGGGTTTCTCGGTTTTATGAAAGAGAATCCGGTAAACCGCAGTTCTACCCACACTCCGTTATTACCGCTTAAAGTTTTCCTTGCTCCAAGTGATAACACATATGTTAGTAGCAGGGCCGGATTTATGGGGGGGTCGGGGGGCTGTGGCCCCGTGCCCCCACAAATTTTATGTACCAAAACCAACATTGTACATTTTGGGGCCCCCACATACCGTCGGCCCCGGGGCCCCCTTCCGGCTAAATCCGGCTCTGGTTAGTAGTTTTCCTTATGGAACATTTTCAACACAATTCCGCTCGTAGGATGAGTGAACATCTGGCTATTTGGACAGAAGTATGTCAGACAGCATTGTTTGTTACTAGAAATGGGCGTTCGATCCGGATCTCTAAAGTGAGTGAATGATTCGTGGATAATTTTTTAAAAGATCCGTTTCACCAGTTCAACAAATTATTTGACTATTTGTAAGGAAATAATAAAATAAAAAGTTCTTTGTAATCCATACGCTTGTAAACAAGGAAGGGTAAAGTTATTGTCAGTACTGTTCAAAAGTGTGAGACAGAATGACGAAGGTTTCACTTTTTTGCATTCTCCTTACGTTTTGTTCTAAGGATCGGATGCGGTTGAAAGATCCGAATCATTAGAATAAATGACCCAGATCTGATCCGTTCATCAAAGTGATTCGTTTTGCCCATCTCTATGTTACACTGACGGCTCCCTCCTCGATGGTAGAGCAGGTAACGCGTAGAAATAGTGTCTCTTTTCCGACACTTATCTTTAGCCGATCTGTTTGCATGGGTCAAGTTGTGTTCCATGGGGATTCGTACTATGAATTTAAATGAATGTAAATAAGAGTGCCTATCCCCCAATCAATGCCATTTCCTCCAGTGCCGATTGCACATACACCTGTTAGGGTCTATTGTTTTGGACTTTGTTCTTATGTTAAGGACAATCCCCCCGTAATCCAAATTCAAATCTACTCGCGTTTTCAAGGACACTCCACTCAATACGAAAGTAGCGCACAACTGCCATTTTTATTATTCCACGCATGCTATTGGATTAATAAAAATGATAGTGCACAGCATTGCTTCTCTAAAGAATGATCGTACTTTCCGAGGAATTTCGAAACTAAAATGTCCTGCGTACTATTAAAACCGGGTTTATTTTTATTTTTTATTGCTTTTATTTTCCGCTGGTCCATTTCCTCCCGAAGACAACCGCTGATGCCAGGAGTACGAAACAAATTTGAGCCCTACATATCGTACCCATCAACACATGCGTTGAGACCTACGGCTTTATTCCCTTTCCGAGGGAATGCGTGACCAGGCATATTTCGTCTTAGAAAACGCTAACGGCGCGGCTGGGAAAACCCAGGCTTTTACAAGTTTAAATTTCAAAGGGTAGTTTTTTTTCGCGGAACGGAATTTTTTAGGGCAATAATGATTAAAACAATTCCACGCACCAAGGGCAAAAATGGTTTGTTAGCAAATATCTAACAGCTAAATACGGACATCTAATAACATTACTCGCTTCTCATACTGTCAGACTGACAATTCACTTCTAGCATTCATATAACATAGATCACCTAAAATACTCGTTATCGTTCCCCACCTATTTGTAAGAACGTGGCCGTGATAGTTGTTGAATAATAAAATACACAAATGCATTAGAATTTGCAACGTGGAACTGGTAAATTTATCTAGTCAGCCGATCATATGATTCAGTGTGCGGTTTCATCATTTATAACTTTGAAAACACGCTTTTCCAGCCTATTTGTCCCATTGTACCCTTCCGAACAGCACAAGTTGGACAAAAATAGTTGCAGCAACTTCTTACTTGATACTTGATGGGCTACAGGTCTTCGATGAACCTACGCCGAATGGAGTATCCTTCTCCACTGGCCTGGGCCAATCGCTTCCAGTCGCCCTGAACATTGAGCGCCCTCAGGTCTTCTTTTCAACTGGAAAAAGCCATCGTGTACGCGGCCTTCCACGAAGTCTGCGGCCTCTTCCGGGTTCTCTACTTAATATTATCTTCGAATGACGTTCTTCCGGCATACGAACAACGTGACCAGCCCACCGTAGTCTGCCGTGTTGTATAAGCTGAATAAAATCCAGCCCTTTATACAGCTGGTACAATTCGTGATTCATGCGGCGCCGCCAGATACCGGTCTCCTGTTTACCGCCGAGTATTGTCCGCAGCACTCTACGCCCAAACACTCCGAAAGCTCTCCGATCAGTCTCCTTTAACGTCTATGTTTCATGGCCGTATAAAGCCACCGGAAGAATAAGAGTAGTATACCATTGATCGTGAGTCCAATCCTCGCTGTCTCCCTCTTAAAAGGCACAAAACCCTCTTCCATGGCAGGGCGATCAATCCCGATAATATCGATATCGTCCGCAAATCCCAGGAGCATATGCGATTTTGTGATAATGGTACCGCTTCTTTGCACCCCATCTCTCCTAATCGCTCCCTCGAGCGCTATATTGAACAGTGCAACAGTGCATCACTCTGCTTTAATCCATCTAAGGGAACAAATGACGTCGATATTTCCTCCGCAACCTTTACACTTGATTTCGATCCGTCCAACGTTATACGAATCAGCCGTATCAGTTTCGCCGGAAAACCATGTTCAAGCATAATTTGCCATAATTCATTCCGTTTCACTGAATCGTACGCCGCCTTGAAATCAATAAACAGATGATGTGTCTGCAAGTTGTACTCCCGAAATTTATCAAGGATTTCTCTCAGGGTAAACATTTGATCCGTCGTTGATCGGCCCTCACGAAAACCTGCTTGGTATTCGCCGACGAAGGACTCAATCTGTTGAACAGAATACGGGACATAATTTTGTACGCCGAATTAAGGAGGGTTATTCCTCGGTAATTGGCGCACTCCAGTCTGTGCCCTTTCTCAAAGAGAGGGCAAATGAGGCCGTCCAACCAGCTAGCAGGCATTTCCCATATTTTCGACATAATATGGTGCAGAGCTTCATAAAGCTGCTCACTGCCATGTTTGAGAAGTTCAGCCGGGAGCTGGTCCTTCCCCACAGCCTTATTATTTTTCAGCTCTTTAACAGCTTTTTTAACCTCATCTAGTGTAGACGACTCCACAGCTTATCCATCGTCGCTAATATTTATTCTGCTCACCGATGCACCATCACTTCCACTATTCAACAAAGTCTCGAAGTCGATCCTTCCACCTGGCAGCCACTTCGGTTTTATCTGTCAGCAAATTCCCTGGTTTATCGTTGCACATGACGTGGGTTCGTTTTCCGGCTGCTCTTGCTTCCTTGTAACGATCTCTATTCGATCGGGTACCCGATACCAACATCCGGCTTCTGACAACGTTCTTCTCGTCTGTCACTCTCTGACACTCCACATCGAACCAACCCGTCCTGGGTCGCCTCTGTGCAGTGCCTACCACTTCTCGTGCTATTGTGCTCACCGCTCCATGGATCGACTGCCATAGATCGTTGATGTTGTCGCTAACGTTGATCGCATTTATCCGTTCGTCGAGCCTCTGGCGGTACTCAGCCGATACTCCTTCCGCCGTCAATCACTACATATTGTAACACATCGTTCGCTGTGATTTTTCGTTCGGTACAGTTGACAACCATGATCGAATTTTACTGACAACGAAGTAGTGATCAGAGTCAATGTTCAGACCTCTGAATGTCCGCACATCGGTAACATCCGAGAAACGGCGCTCATTCACCAGAAAATGGTATATTTGGTTGCAAGTTTCACCATTTGGGTGTCTCCAGGTGTGCTTACAAACATTCTTTCGTGTAAAATAGGTGCTACTGATGGCCATCCCGCAGCGAAATTCACTAGCGGTAAGCCGTTGTCATTGGTAGCAGAGTGAAGGCTCTCCCTACCGATAATAAAACGGAAATAGTCCTCTCTATCGACCTGAGCGTTAGCGTCTCCGATAACAATTTTCACGTCATGCTTTGGGCACTCTCCATAGGCTTTATCAAGATATTCATAGAACGTGTCCTTCACGTCGTCGGATTTATCGTTTGTCGGTGCGCAAACGTTGATTAGGCTGTAATTGAAGAATTTGGCCCGTATCCTCAACACACACATTCGTTCGCTAATGGGTTTACACCGCATCACTCGCTTTATATGCTTGCCCATCACTACGGAACAAACTCCATGCTCTGCTTTTCCGCCGCCGCTGTGATAGATGTTATATTTGAATGCAGTGTTGGTCTTAAGGTCCACGGTTCGGAATTCACGTTCTCCGGATCTAGGCCATCGGACTTCTTGAATAGCGGCCATGTTAACTACAACCTTCAGCAGTTCACGAGCCAGAAGGCTCACTCGTCCAGGTTCATTTAGGGTCCTGACCAAGGAATGTAAAATAACAACATTGCCAATGTCAACAACATTATCCTCTCTTGTAAATGTTGGGACAAACTCAACTCGCAATAGGCGTTTGTCCCAAACTGCAACAGAATAGGACAATGATCGCCTGCCGCTCATTTTGAGAAGTAGTCGGTTTCCGATGATGTTTTTGGTTCAATCAGTATCAGTTATCATAGCTTAGACAAAACTTAACCATCTGTACACATGATTTGTGTTTTACTTCTGATATATAAAAGTTATTGCAGATTGAAAAGTTCATAACAATTACCTCTCCATGTTTGTTGCAAATAAAATGGAACGCAACAATGTCTTTATCATCTGCAGATGAGGACAAAGAGTTATCGCTATTCTCTTTTGTCGCTTGTTTTTCGCATTTTTCAGCAACAATTACATTCCTTGGTCCTGACATTCCAGGTACCGAGTTTCCAATCATAGTCCTTATTTCGTTGCCGGGTCGGTTTCCAAAAATAAGGTTCTCTTTTTCTTCTATCTCCATTTTTCGTGGTATTTGAGAGGCTTCAGTAAGCTACCTTATCGGGGTCACGTTACCTACATCGCGCTGATGGGACTGCCACCTTAGGAGCTGACGCGATACAGCATTTCATCTCTCAGCTGCTGGGTACCAGGCAGACGCTGTTTGAGCCGCACCTCCTGGTGAACAGACGCTCGAGGTGTACCTCCTCACTCTAGCTGATGTCAGAAGGACAACAGTGCCCAGACTGCACTACACAACCCTTAGCTGGCGGTCTTTTGTCATCGGACGACCTGTGGAAGCGTGGGATAGGAACTTGTTGGGCGCTATGTTGGGCGCTCCTTTGGCAAGGATTACTTTTACACAACTTATTCAAATGAAAGCCTAGACTTGAAATTGTGTTATTGAATCATAATTATGTTCATAAATAGTGTATGTTTGCTAAAAAAAGCAAATATTGTTGAGGGTGCCAACAACTGTCGCACCCTGCCGATGCCGTATTCTACCCTATATAGACTCATTCAAAATTTATTAAAAATCAGGGTTCGTACTTTTCATTTCGGTGAGACGAAAACAAGCGATTTTCGAACCGAGGGAGAATCTTTTTTCTAGGTCTGTGGCGATAAACATCTTTCAGTCGCTACTTTTTTCTCTAGAAAAAGCCTGAAAGATAAACGAAAATCGTGCCTCTTAATGAAATTTCTTTTTCGTTTCATCATTCTTACGCCTCACTCATTTTTCACGAAAATTTTCAGTGTGCATTTATAAAAATTGTATGACCGCAACGGGATTCGAACCTAGAACACCAACAAAAATGGCACTGGGTTGCGCTCACTCTAGCCACACCACTACATCGATTGCTTATTATGGATAGGTTGTAAGTTCCATAAAAGCTACTGTTGTTTGAATTGGTGAAAGGATGAAAGAAGTGAGAAAACGAGCAAATTAACTTTTCGCGGCACTGACAGTGAGGGAGAAATTGTTACCTCTCATCAGCCCTTTTTGCTTTCCCGCAAAATGCTTTCTCGGTGAAAATCTGCGTGAGTGAACATCCTCTGCTCGTGAGAATGAGGGAGCATTACGTTCCCTGTTAAAAATTGATTATAACTTCAGATGTCTCGTAAACAATGATGATATAAAATCCAATCACTCTCAGGCACATTATAAAAGTCTATATGGATATGAAGGGTCAAACTGACGAACAGCCATTCAAACACGAAGAACATAACTGACTCATTACTTCTAAGTTAGCTAAAAAATTGAGGTTTCTGCTTCAAATAATGAAAAAACGTTCATCCTCTGTTAAAACCAAAGATTTTTTAGTAAATTTTAAAAATTATTCCATACTAGTCGACCCGGCAGACGTTGTCCTGCATAGTAGGCGAAAATGAGCGTTGTGAGCTGCCCATGCGAAATTTCCATACGAATCTAAAATTAAATTTTTCTCGATTTTCCCAACTTTATTAATAATTTTCGCACGAGGAAATATCATATAAACCCGTCGGAAACTATAACGGATGTTACTGATGAAGGAATGAATAAAATCCATCCAGCCGTTTTTGAGTTATGTGGATACGAACACAGACCATTTCATTTTTATTATATTAGGCTACCAAACTAAAAAAATGTTTCTTAGAATATATATAATGTGTACCTTTAAAGTCGATTTTAAACAAAGTTTCAAGTTCCAATAAATTGTTTCTACATAATCCTCAACATTAGCTGTCTTCTCAGTGTATTTACATCTATTTTATCTACATTTTCAAACGTTTTATACCTGTACTGAAAACAGAATGAAAAATAATGTTGGAGTGAATTAAAGTAACTATAAAACACAAATTGCATGTCTTTGACATTTTCAATACATTCGTGCAATCCTATGTGATGCACTCAATGTGACGGGTGATTGTATGAACAGTGAAAAACGCTTCCATTATGTTCATTTTCTTCTGGTAAACGCCGCAACTAAGATCTTTGAAGGATTTATCTTTAAACCTACTTTTCTGCGTAATGTAATACAAATTCGATCAATTCGCATTCGGTTAGACAAAACACAATTATACTTGCTTCATTACCGATAAAATTATTCCGAAGCCTCGTGCCTTCAGTTTGAGAAAAATCATCAACAAGAAGGACAACAACAATAGAAGTAGGTAATTGCACCCTACTGCTTGGGGACATACACTAATTGATGAGCTTCCATGGATTGTTGATATTTTTCTTTTCGATAAATTTTCTCCATTTCATGTCCGCAAGCAGCGAGGACTCATATCACCATGGCATTTTTTTGAATTGAATTGTGAGATGTGTAACCGAATGCTGCTAAAGTGCAAAAATCTTTTCTAGTCTGTAACTATTTTACTTGTTGGCATTGCATCCCACATTGAATCATTGCACGAATTTCACATTCATATGCAAAAGCCAAGGACGACACAATTATGTCCTTAGGAAAGTTTTTACTGCGATTTGGTAAGTTCTTTCACAGACTTATAATAAAAATCTGACATTCGCTGGATGGTGGTACACCGAAAAACTGAGCGTTTTGAATGAGCGCTGCAATCATTACCGAGACAAAACGCCCTAGTGAGACCAACCTACTATGTATGTACTACGAGTCTCCACACACTGCCCATACCAAAATGATGATTCGCCGACGCTTGGTGTGTTGTTTCCAAAAATATGCCAGCTAAAATGCGTTTTGCCTCACCACTTTTTGAAATCTGAATATTATCAATGTGATTTTCTACTGTTTTAGGTTGGCATTAGATAGATATATTGTTTAATTGTTGGGGTGAAAATACCCATGGAAATCGTTACAGCTAAGACTGGGAAGCAGTATTTGCTCCCCCTGTAGAAAAAGGCTAAAAGAGATCGTGATGAACTTATACTCACAAAATAAAAAATCAGAAGGGTTGTGTACAAGACACGACCGCTCGACGCAAACTACGTAAATCCTCTTAGTGCAATGAGAATCGTAATATCATATGAACATTAGGTTGTATACATGACACAATAGCGAACAAACATTTTTCTCAATCACCCCCGACGACCATACAGATGTTACTTGGACCGCTACCGGCGCAGCCATCGTCTCAAGTCAATTCAAAAAGCTGCTCGCGTTTGCGCGTTTGCGGTTTTGCTTGAAATCATCGTGCGGTTGTCATCAGCATCGGCAGCGTTCAATAGAATTTGTTTAAATTTTTTAGTGGAACAGGTTTGTCGACAGCGAGTTAAAATGAAGAGAAAATTGCATTTCCACAATTCCGCTGTCACCGACGACAGCCACTCAATGATTTTCCGCTTATTCGCTACATACATCATCTTTGTGAATAATGTGGCTTTTTCAGTCTGAGGATAATCAAAAAGGCTAGATTTTGAAATTACCCGACGTTTCGGCCGAATGTATTTGGCCTTTTTCAAGGGAAATTACTGGAAACATGTGTATGACATGAGCCAAAAGGTGCGTGCGTTACACCAATCTGATGTCCGTGTTGGGGATCCATGAACGGAGTTGGTTAGTTTTGAATCTTTTACCAGACGTGAATGAACTAAAATTTTCAATAGTTTTACGTTGATAATCAATAGTTTTAAAACAATTAACGAATTGGTGGAAAGTTTCCGAATCAATTGATAATAAAATCTCGAAAATTTATCGAAAGATAAAGTCGCTATTAACTTTTGAAATCTTACATGATTTCGTGACGGTCCCCGATTTGGAAATTTTCATTTGGCGCCCTGTATCCGAGGCTGCCCCTTAGACGTAGTTTACGTCAAAATGATGGCAAATTAATTCTTTTGTGTAAAATGGTGATTCTGAAAAATCATAATCTTGATAGAAAATTTGCATATATATTTGCAGCACCTACGATGCGCGCCTGTAATTGTGCTGGTGGAATAACAAAACCGAATAAGAATCTTGAAAGAATTTCACTGCCACTGAAACCATCTCCCTCCGATGCGCGCTCGTGATTCTGCTGCGGACGGCAGGCAGCTTCATGGCGTCGCCAAGCGGTTAATTTTCAATTTGAATAAAATTCGCCTCGCCTCAATCTTTCGATTAATTCCCAATATGTAATTCATATTTAGAATCACTAAGAGCTGTCGACGACGACCACACGATCCACGACACGGGCTGGAATAATATTCGCTCTGTCGATCATGGGACCGGGGGAAAGCAGTTTTTTTATAATGAATACAGATAGCTCATTAGTCCCGCCTCTTTGTTGTCCGGTATGATTGCAAATACTGTGTAACCGAAACGCTTACCAAAGGGGCGTGGCTACAGGTTTAACTTGATTGATTACAAGAAAGCAGCTCTTCCGCGCGTGCGAGCCATTTCGTTCGAGATGTCGCGAAAAGCAGATCGCGGTCCCACCATCGGCATCGGCAGAGCTTTTAAATTAAATTTTCGTGTCTGAACTACTAACGATTGGCTACCATCAGTGAAAGTAGCTATTAAGTCACAATTTGAGGCGAGATGAATTTTAATCAACGTAAAACTTAATTGCTAGGTGATAGCAGATTGTTTTACTTCGGTAGCAGAATCACGAGCGTGCGCAAGAGAAAGAAGCTTCCGAAAGTAATTCGCGTGGACACCAGTAGCAGTAAAGTGAAATTTCCCCACAAGATTATAATTTTAGCAGGTAGTCTGCTACTTGTTTCAGGTTTTATTTCCATCCATGCGAGTACATTTTTGCAGCTTCTTCTGACGCGCACTCGTGATTTAACTACCGACGGCAACATTCTGCTGTCGCCAAGCGACTATAATTTGCACTTTAGAAAAATAAATCGTCTCGGCTTAACATTCGCTTCCACAAAATTGTAATCTTTCGATTGATTGTTAATAATCCGCCTTCCCAATCACAAACTGCAACAAAACCAAATAATAAGCTTGAGAAAAATTTCAATTGGCTGGCACTGATGCCATTCATACGAATTCATATTTGTAGCATCTCCCCCCGGGGCGCACTCGTGATTCTGCTACGGACGGCAACATTATGGCGTCACCAAGTGGTTAATTTGCACTTTGAATAATATTCGCCTTGTCTCTTTCTTTGTATAGAATGGTGGTCCTGAGAAGAACCGATTATTTCGCTCAGCAACTCCGCCGATGCTGGGACAGCTCTCCGCGACATTTCAAACGAAATGCCACGCGCGCGGGGGAAAGCAGCTTTCTTATAATCAATAAAGATGGCCCATGGCCATGGCCCGTCAAACACCACCCAAGGGGCGTGGCTACAGGTTCAACTTGATTGATTACAAGAAAGCAGCTCTTCCGCACGCGCGAGCCATTTCGTTCGAGATGTCGCGGAGACCAGACCATGGTACCACCTTCGGCATCGGCGGAGCTCCTACCGGAAATCTTATTCTCACCGATGGTGTGGGTCGTGCGGTCGTCGTCATCAACATCAGCGCTCAAATTAAATTATTTTGTCTGAAGTACTAACGATCGGCTACCATCAATGAAAGTGGCTCTTAGGAAGCGTCCACAAATTACGTAACGCTTAGAGGGGGGAGCGGGGTTTGGCGAAGTGTGACGACCCATACATAACTTTCAGATGCTTCATACAAAAAGTGTGACATAGGGGGAAGGGGGGTTGAAAATGCCCAATTTTTGCGTTACGTAATCAATGGATCTTCCCTTAAGATGACTCGGGAAGGTACTACACACCGTGTTATTTTTCCTATCTTTTGTCTCTTTCTAACATTGTCACCTCGTAATTTTGGAGTGGCGTATTTCGGTTTTCAGTTGTTTGGTGTAACTGTAAATGTATCAGCATGTAGATTGCGAGTAAGCACGCGCCGGTGATACTTTTTCAAAATCATATTTGTTGTAGAAAAAAAATTAAGCATTCAATGATAATCAATAGTATCAATAGAATTGGCAAATGGCTGAAGGGTTTCCGGATCAATTGATAAGCAAATGTCGAAAATCCATCGAATGGTAAAGACGCTATTAGCGTTTGAAATCTATCCTAATTTTTGTGACGGTCTCGAATTTGGAAATTTTCGTATTACACCCTGTACCTGAGTCTTCCCCTTAGACGTAGTGTACGTCAAAAAATCTGTAGCAAACATTAATACTGACGGCATACAATTTTCTTCAGTCATAATGCGAATCAATTGTTTGCATGGTCTCCTTCCGATACTTGCTTGGGATTCAACTACCGACGTTAGCGTTGCGCTTTGAATAAAGTTCATCTCGGAACCGATTTCTTTTTCAATCATCAACAGGAAATACAAAGTTAGAGTCCGCTGGAAAATTTCATGTTATGCCGACAATATCCAAATCGTTGCAAACGTCACATTAGTGAATAAATTGCTGTAGCAATCTTTTGATCTGATTCCGCTACCGATGCCAAACAATTATGCTTTGCTCTATGCAGTGTTGTGCTGAATCATTATCAGACGATAATGATTTCGATTTTCATGTGAAAACTTTTCACGTGAAAACAGTAGGCGAGTTGTCACCGGCGACAACTTCTCAAATGTTGTACTCAAACGATAGTAAACACAGAATTTTCATTCAAACATTAATCTTTACTAATATCAGCTAATTGTCAACAGACCCGTTGTATCTTCTATTCTATGAAGAAAGTTCGTCTAATATCAACATTCTCAATCACTAAAATCATATAACTCCGAATTACGCTAGAAAATTTCACCGAAGAATTTTCCAGTTCCTAGCGGTTGCACTTTAGAAAAATTATTTCAACTTAACCTTCCTCCCAAATATAATGATGGTCCTGAAAAGAACCGATTAATTTCCACTTATGTGCCTTATTAACAGCAGCCACTGCGCGACCGCCATCCGATGATTCGGCTCATCGAACGCCGTCGATTGCCAGATCCGCCGAAGATGGGACACGGATGCAAATGATGTGCTGCTGCTACCACGACCGCCACCACCACCGAGTGAAAAAAATTCATCCGCACCACCACCGCTGAGACAGCCGTTGTCACTGGGACCGCTTCTGGACGCCCTGGTCCGCTTTCCGTGACATCCAGAATGAAAATAACGCGTGCACGCGAAACACGGGGCTTTTTATACACAGGGAAAACGAAGCAGGGGATCAAAAGGCCCGTACGTTACTGCAATCTGATGTCCGTGTTGGGGATTTATGAACGGGATTGAATTTTTCACCCGGTTTGGAAAGAAATAACATTTTCAATAGTTTAACGTTGATAATCAATAGTATCAAATTGCTGGCAATTGCAATTGCAAATTGCAAATTGCTGGAGAGTATCCGAGTCGATTGATAAGCAAATGTCGAAAACCCATCGAAAGATAAAGACGCTATTACCGTTTGAAATCTTACATGATTTCGTGACGGTCCCCAATTTGGAAATTTTCATTTTGCACCCTGTATCCGAGGCTTCCCCTTAGACGTAGTTTACGTCAAAAATCACGGAAATAAAGTATAAAAAAACTAAAGACTCCCGCACATAGGATACGTTTGTGCTTCATTTGATAATTTTCCCATGGGCATTTTCCCACTACATCAAAATCGACTTCAGTATAATTCGGCGTGAACATCCTAAACAAAATGTTATTGACAAAGAAAACCAAGCATACGCTAGTTAGGTCTACATCAGTATGAGAAGTGTAAACATTATAATCGTTTAGGTAATCAATGATAAAATGCAAATCACAGGTGCTGATTATTGCTACTGCTGCAGTTGGTCACTTCCTGAATAATGTTCAAACACTGTTTGCCTTATATACAAATAATTTTTAATTCAACAAAAATTAACATCGACATTACATGACTTATATTCTTATGAATTGTATTGTACTTCACACCGCTTTTTGTTCAAAGAACAAATAATTCGATGACATTCAATCACTATCGGAGTGAATAATTTCCATCATATTCACAACTTGTTTTTTTTCTGAGCACTGAGTCTCGACCAATGCATGTGGCCTCATCACAATCCTCCATTGGTTTCTCTTTTTTTGCGGTAGGCCGATCCATCTAGAGACATTATCACACATTTGCAACACGACGGTAGTTTGAACTTCTCCTTGTATGGCTGATTGGTTATTGGATCAATTGCCAGTAAAGTGCGATAGTGATAAACCTGCCGGCATTCCGTTTTTGAAAATAGTGCATTCAAATTCTCACAAGGTTTTCCTCCAGATCTGTAAAAAATATTATAACATAATCAGTTTTAGCAATAATTTTCGGCCACATGTTCAGATTATGTTCACTTACAGGCATGTCTCTATGCGTACACCTTGCATGTAATTCTGGGTATTGATGATCATAACTCGTTTCTCATCCTTATCGAATCCGCTCTTCGGATGAATCAATCTCTCTTCGCTGGGGCATATATACCTAAAGGCGTTGCGGCTATCGTCCACACTGTCGAACCGCTGTACAAGTTTGTCACCGTTTTCCACCACGACGTCATTCCCGAAAACTTCAGCGAAACGTTCCTTCTGGCGATCAACAATGTCGTTGATAAGCTCATGCGGATAATCGTCCATGTTTACGCAAATGGGATACTCGGGCGTGCATTCCCTCTTGTCGATTCTTGGCTCTAGATCACTCGGGAAAACAAAACGGGAGCCTACGGTTGGAAAAGAGAAAGGAATCGTTGATACATTCTTGGGAAACGAACTTATTTAGCGGAAAGCTAAACGTATTAATACTGTCGTTAAACCAAATGATCCCCGAGAGATAGAAGGAAAAAGTGTGTCTGACAGTTGCTAAATTATCAGAATTTCCATACGTACAAAACTTACAACTAAGATACGTGTTTGCTAGATCATTGACACTACCTGCCTTAGTGTGCACATGATTTTAATATCCTGATAAACACCGTGTTCAATATTCTCATACATTTTTTCATTCCTTCGTAGAGGTGAAGTTATTCGCAAGTGTGGCAAGCTACCATTTGTTTCTATCGAGAATGCTACCGAATGTCATTAGGGCAAGTTTAAAGGAATTTTATGGAAAGGACGGTTTCGTTTTACAGACTGACTGACGGAGCGTCTTCTCATACACTGATTTTGTTCCAGAACTTTTGAACTTTGGTCCAGTTCACCAGATGTGAACCTCTTGGAGTATTTTATGTGATCGTACATGATCGGGAATAAACGAGCAGTAATTGTTTTCTTGTGGCTCAGTTCAAACCAAAAATTCTTCATGCATACCGCTTGTGAGAATCTGTATAATTTCGTCAAAAGACATTTCTCGCTCTAAGTTTCATAGGGGCGTAACTGTATTGATCGATTTCTGTTCATCGATGTTTTCTTTTTATTATTGCACCGAATTGCGCTAGTTTGTCGATGATTTAATGGTTTGGTGTGATAAAGGATGATTGTACGTAGCACCAAAATCAATAATCACGGTTGTAGCTTTTGAAACAAATGAGTTATTAACAAAATATAAAATCGATTAAGAGAAATCGATCAATACAGTTACGCCCCTATGAAACTAAGCGCGAGATTTCGTCAAACCACTAAATGTTCAGCCAAAACATTCAGTCGAATTGGTCGATACGACATTACGTCGAATGGATTTTAGTTGAAAGCAAATCTTCGGGGGGCTTGAAAATGGTCGATTATTGCGTTACATAATTAATGAATCTTTCCTTGTGGTGTTTCGAAAAGTCACGTAATGAATGCTCCTATATTGACCAATGATGAGTTAAAAAAAACGAGTAATAGGAAAATGGTATATATTCTCGACACTACATTGATTATGGGGTACCTGTCAAACCAACTACGACATTTAGTTGAATAATGTTTCGTGAAATTACAATCGGTCGAAAAGACAATAGGTCGAATAGACATTGGATCATATGACCATTTGTTCGGATTTAAGTTTCGCTAACCATTAACAAATTATGGTTGGAAGTAAATGTTGTACTGAACTTATTATTGTATGAATATTAAGTAAAAAAAAACCAAATTAATCCACCTAGCGTTGGTGGTGGTCACGCATTATAAAAATAAGAAAAACATATAAGAGAGGTCAAATTTGCACTTTAGGGTTATGGATTTTAATTTTTCCTTCAATTTATGTTCATTTTCGATCATTTGAGTGCATTGAAGCGGTCTCTGTAAAAAAAAAAATCGATTCTGACATTTTGTTTCCAAGAGAGGACCCCTGGCTAAAACAAACAATGTTTTTTGAATAACTCTGGAACGCGATAGCCGATCGAACCAAACAACTAGACCGCAATCCGCGTTAATTGAAACTTGTTACGAGCATTTTGGATAATGCTAAGTACCAAAAAATCTGAAGGGTTATGTAAAAGACACGACCGCCCAACGTAAACTACGTATAATGCTTTTCGCAATTCCAACTGTTGCATTCGACTTAGAGTAAAATTAGTAGGGATTCAGTTTCATTCCAAGTTTTCGACCACTATTCTAGTTTATTTGTAGTAATATATAGGTGGAAATAGTGGAGTATGATTATTAAACAATACTATTCTGAAATAAAAATAACTCACTAGTTACATGGTTATGATATCCCAAGCAGCACACGTTGGGCCAATCTTGTTTCAGTAACCATATTGTGAGAGAATTTGGGCATATATAAGTTACTGTGATCGATGTGCTATATGTTTGTTGCTGGGGGTGAATACTGGTGAGTGCGTGTACCACGTCTTAGCGATTTTACGACAGATGCGAGACGATACGCATCGGCCCTGGACCTTGCAAAGAATCTCTGCTCTGGCTACGGACAAACAGGTGCCTCTGTCCAATGGTAGTCAGAGCATCGAGTCATCACTGGTGGAAGAATACGAGCCTTGGACCTTTGGCAGAATCTCCGCCTTCTGTTATTTGGAGTGACGAGGAATAGTTGGCAGGAAGGGATAGTCGTATTGTTGAGTCAAAGAAGCGTGAGTCGATAAAACCCGGTTGCGCCAACTAGAAATCAACAAATACTAGCCATGTACCGTTTTGACTCAAATTCCGAACATGACTCATATTCCGAACTTTAGCTTTTAAATGCCCATTTTAACTTTATTCGTGTAATTTTCTCCACAGGAGTTAGAATTCGTTTGTTATCTTGATCCTCAGTGCGGAAAACCAATGACAGTTTTAGTTTTAGGGCGCTAAAACGCCAGTGTTCAAAATATAAGTCATATTCGGGATTTGGGTCAGAACGGTACCAAAAACCAAGCCATTCGGTTGAGATGCGCCAGAGTAGTAAACGCTGCGGACGGGAATAGGGTATTTGTGCTATTTTATTACAATCTAACTCCCACTATCTGGCAGTGGCATTATGGATAACATACTCGTGCAACCATATTATTAATATGATTGCAAGAATCTTAGATCCGGGAGCAAGAAAGTAATAGTTCTATTGTAACCTATAGCCCGTTTCAATAAAGTATGCGTTCCGAAGCTATAGCCGTATACAATAAGCCCCGCATGATTGTACCCACAGAGTATCTGAAGTGCATTCAAACTTCCTGAATTAAAATTGAAATCTTTTGATTTTGGCGCATATTTAATAATAAAAATATAATTAACTATTTGCAGTTTATCATAAAATGGCTCACAATTTTCCTAAGTTATCTTTGAATCGAAAATGTTTGTTCATTTGCATTGCGATTATCGCATTATGACATTGCATTGCCGTTGCTAACAATCTATTATCCTATCCTTGCACAAACATGCGCTTGTATGTATTTCGCCAACTGCAGTCACTGCTGTGGCCCTACTTTTTGTGGCAAACTGGTGCGAAGCACCGCACAAAAAGTAGAGCCCAAAAACCAACTACACTGAACGACGGCCGAATGAGACTCACGTTGCGAACGGGAAAAAGAGGTGCTGCCAAAATGGTCCAATACCCTACTTTAACGTTGACAATCAAATGTTTCAATATAACTGGAAAATTCGTTGAGAGTTTCCGACTCGATTGATATATAAATCTCAAAAATCCATCGAAAGATGAATGCGCTATTAACGTTCAAAATCTTACATGATTTCGTGACGGTCTCGGATTTGGAAATTTTCATTTGTCACCCTTAGACGTAGTTTACGTCAAAAGCGTGTCTCACATTTTTGTACAAACACATACAGACATCACCTCAATTCATCGAGCTAAGTTGATTGGTATACAGTGATCGTTCGCTAATTGGGGCACGACCTCATCCCAAACAGCGAATGCCGTTCGCTAATTGGGGCGTTTTGACAAGCGTCAATGTTGTTTACTTTTTGCATTGAACAATGGAAAATTTTACGCGCCAGAAAATATCGATCCCGCCAAACACGGAAACAAAACGTCAACTCGTTTTTGACATCACATTCTGACGTTTAGCTGCTTTTTAATTGGGGTTCGCCCCAATTAGCGAGCCCCCAACTAAAAAGCGCCCCAAATAGAAAAACCCCAATTAGCGAACGTTCACTGTATAACACTATGGGTCTCCGAGCCTCCTACCAAAAGTTCGTTTTTGGAGTGATCATATAGCCTTTACGTATATTTTGTATACGAGAAAGGCAAAACAGTATCCATGAAAAGAATAAGAAAACCTATGCTGCTCTTTACTTTACTCACTCATCACAGTCGCCCACTCATCACAGTCGAGCCCTTGCAGCCAGCGACCTACAGCCGTCCCGGCCCTGTGCATGAGCGAGGTGATGGGGTCTTCCGCTCTTCTTTCGAAGGCAAGTACGATGCATTATCGAGCAGCCCCTCGGCTATAAGACTTTCGACTTCCAGTACTGATCTACAGCTGAACTACTCGGCACTAGTTCATCAAACGGCTGCTGGCCTCGCTTCGAACGCCTCTCATCATGGTTCCACGATGTCTTCTCCACCGGGACGCACAACTGCCTGTAGCCTTGAGGAAGCCCCAAGCCTACTCATCACAGTCGAGCCCTTGCAGCCAGCGACCAACAGCCGTCCCGGCCCTGTGCTTGAGAGTCAGGTGAAGGGGTCTTCCGAACACTTTCCGCAGGCAAGTATATTAAGTCAGTGAACCCTCCGCCGCCTGATTGTTGTTCAACTTACAGCCACGGTCTACCGCACAACTTACTGCTGTATTACCAAAATGTTGGTGGAATTAACTCATCCGTCGAAGACTATCGCCTTGCAGTCGCCGACCATTGCTACGACGTCATTGTTCTGGTTGAGACTTGGCTCAATGAGAACACGATTTCCATCCAGGTGTTCGGTTCGGACTACGAAGTTTTTCGATGCGATCGTTGCCGTGACAATAGTCGGAAATCTACAGGTGGTGGAGTTTTGGTTGCTGCGAAAACCGGCTTGAATGCACGAATCGTTGCGAAAACCGCATGGGCAAGTCTCGAGCAGATCTGGATAACAATTCAGCTTGGTGACCGTAATCTTTTTCTGTGCGCGCTGTACATTCCTCCTGATAGAACCAGGGACGTTGAGTACGTTAATGCTCATTGTCAATCAATTTTCTCAATTATCGAAACGGCCAGCACAATCGACGAAATTATCGTGCTAGGAGACTTCAATTTGCCGCAAATCTCTTGGAAATCTTCACCTGCCGGTTTTTTATTCTCGGACACTGGACATAGCACTTTCCATGCTGGTGCGGAGACTCTACTCGACAGCTACAGTTCCGCCACATTATTACAAATGAATTCTGTCGTCAATGAAAACAACCGTATTTTGGACCTATGTTTTGCCAGTGATCATGATCATGCTCCGTCCGTAGTTCAGGCTCCTGCCCCTCTGGTAAAATCGGTTGCTCATCACCCGCCATTGCTTGTGACGATCGCTCATAATGCGGCGCATGATTTCAATGCTTCAGATGTAACTGTTTCATACAATTTCTCAAGAGCCGATAATCGAAGTATCGACGAGTTATTGTCTTCATTAGATTGGGAAAGTATTCTGGAACAAGAGGACGTCGAAACTGCGGCGCGAATTTTCTCAAATATTTTAACTTACGTTATTGATCGACATGTTCCAAAGACTGTGCGAGACAGGAAAACCGACTGTCCCTGGCAAACGACTTCATTACGCAAACTGAAATCAACTAAACGAGCTGCCCTGCGTAAGTTTACAAGGCACCGTACAGTACCGCTTAGAAATCATTACGTCAGGCTCAATTACGAGTACAAGCGAGCCAATCAAAGATGTTTTTTCCAATACGAGCAAGATATTCAGCGTAGGCTACGCTCTCATCCAAAACGTTTTTGGAAATATGTCAATGAACAGCGAAAGGAGTCTGGGTTTCCATTCTCGATGCACCTGGATGACGAAATAGCCACTTCCACCCAAGAAACGTGTCGTCTTTTCGCAGAGAAATTCTCTAGCGTATTTAGCAATGAAGCTGTAAGTGATAATCAAGCCACCCTCGCTGCTAGTAATGTGTCATTGGTTGGACAAACGCTTGGTACATTCGATGTGGACGCGGATGCAATTTCCAGGGCTGCGTCTCAACTGAAATCATCGAACAGTCCCGGTCCAGATGGGATTCCAGCATCGTTCTTGAAGAAACATATCTCCTGCTTATTAGTACCGCTTCAGCGCTTATTTCGTTCGTCTTTATCCAGCGGCGAATTTCCATCCTGCTGGAAACACGCCCACATGTTTCCTGTACACAAAAAGGCAGTAAGCGTGACGTTAACAATTACCGAGGCATATCTTCGCTGAGTGCGTTGTCGAAACTCTTCGAGCTGATTATCATGGAACCGTTGCTCTCGCATTGCAAACAACACCTCTGCTCAGATCAGCACGGTTTTACTGCTGGACGTTCAACGACCACCAACCTTTTGTGCCTGACATCGTTTATCACCGATAGCATGATTGAACGGGCTCAGACAGATGTCATTTACACCGACCTATCCGCCGCATTTGATAAGATAGACCATGTCATCGTGATAGCAAAACTTGATAGATTCGGTATTTGCGGCAACCTTCTTCGCTGGTTTAGATCGTATTTGTCGGACCGACAACTGATGGTAGCGATTGGAGACTTCAGATCTGATTGCTTCTTTGCAACATCCGGTATACCTCAAGGAAGTCATCTAGGTCCACTGATTTTTCTACTCTACTTCAACGATGCGCATTTGATCATAAAGAGCCCCGGTTATCGTACGCTGACGACCTAAAAATCTTCCTTTTGATCCAATCAATCGCCGACTGCTACTATCTGCAAGAGCAACTAGATCTCTTTGCCAGTTGGTGCCTGCTAAACCGCTTGACACTGAATCCTACCAAGTGTTCCGTCATCACCTTTTCGCGAAAGAGGCAACCGATCACATTCGCCTACAACCTGCACGGTACCACAATCGGGCGCGTAAATCAAGTGAAGGATCTGGGAGTTATTTTAGACTCGCAATTAACATTCAAGCAGCATGTCTCGTATATCGTCGAGAAAGCTTCAAAAACGCTGGGATTTATTTTCAGAACAGCGAAAAATTTCACCGATATATATTGTCTGAAGTCTCTGTATTGTGCCCTCGTTCGCTCCACACTGGAATATTGTGCAGCAGTCTGGAGCCCGGCCTACAACAATGGCTCTGATAGAGTAGAATCCGTCCAGCGCCGCTTCCTTCGTTTTGCGCTTCGAAAGCTTCCTTGGAGGAATCCGTTCCAGTTGCCGAGCTACGAGAGCAGATGTCGTTTAATAGATCTTGAGCTGCTCCGCACCAGAAGAGATACAGCAAGAGCAATGACGATTGCTGATACGCTTCAAGGTCGAATCGATTGTGAAGCCATCTTGGAGCGAATCGATATTAACGTTCAACAACGCACGCTTCGCAACAGTGTAATGCTTCGGTTGCCTCTACGACGTACCAATTATGGCCTGCAAGGAGGAGTTAGTGGCTTACAACGGATCTTTAATAGAGTGGCACCGTTGTTCGACTTCAACAGTACACGTGATATGCTTCGTCATAAGTTTTCGTCATTCTTTTCTAACAGGTGTCCGTAACAGTATTAGATGATGAATGTAGATTATTGATTGTTATTTTTGTTCTATTTTTATTTTGTTTTACTTCTATTTGCCGACCTGATTTGTATCTCTGTTTTTGTTTTATATTATTACCAACATCATTGGGGCTATTTTAAGCCTGTTGATGGATAAATAAATAAATAAATAAATAATTAAATGCCCATCCAAACAAACGCCTCTTCACCTAAACGCCCATTCAACGAAATGTCATCTTACCAAACTTCATTTGAACAAATCTAGACCAACATTTGAAAAGGGCGTAACAGCCAAAATTTATTCCTTCTTATTCTTCATCCACATATATAGCTATATATGTATACGAAGAATAAGAAGGAACAATTTTTTTCTGTTTCGCCCTTTTCAAATGTTAGTCTAGAAATGTCAATCAACAAACTGTTTCAAAGCAAAGCCGACTTTGATCAATAATTGCAAAATAACATTGGTGTCATTGGTTTTTGAGCATTTTGTTTTTGAGCTCTTGGCAAAAAAAGAATACATAATGGGTGTTTTCCCATCGATACCTAATATTTTACTTTTTCTGTAGGTTTCAATTTTTCTATAGTTTTCGTTTGCTCAGGCGAAAAATCCTCATAAGCTTCGGTAATCGTTTCTTCCGCTGCTGATTGGACTTCCAAGTCCACTGATTTCTTCCTATTAGTACATCCATGTATCTTGTGAATTATTTAACTCAATTTAATCAAACATCCATTGACTATATATCCATTTTATGTAATTACCTATTACCGACCTATTATGCTTAAATTCACTTTCAACATTCGATTAAATTTCCACCCGACTAAATGTTCGACAAAATGTTATTCGACGAAATGCTGTAATTGGTAAATATTATATCGACTTTCAGTGAAAACAATCACCATTCAAACAGAAAAACTGATGTAAAACGATTGAAGTTTGAATTTGTATGAGAATATTTTGGACACGGTATATAAAACAAAAAATCAATAAAAAATAAACTAGCTGTTAGAATACTGTTAGGTTTACATCATTTGAGATGTTTGATATCGAACTTTCGATTGGACGGTTTTTTGTATATCAAAATGTTTGTGTAATTTTTTACGGTCTACATGTTTGGGTTCTTGATATTTCTCCAGCAGGTACATGACAAGTCACAAGGCGCAAAGAAGATATTGTCCCGATTCAGTCCCGGGCACAGTCGCACTGCCCCGGTGAAGTTATATACCTACGGAAGACTCTTCATAATAGAAATACAAAAATGTAGCAAAAATGGAGTTAGCGGTAAACCCGGCAACGAATAAAGACTAAGATTGGGAAATCGAGCTTTGAATGAATTTATTAATTACAAAAAGTCGACAGCAAACTTGACAGCTGACTTGAAACCGTAAAACACGAATTTCGAGTCGTGGATTCCATCACTTTTCTACACACTAAGTGCGGGCTTAGTGATCATGACCAACCGAGCAGGGTCATTTTTAAATGGACAATCGGACATAGAGGACACAAACAGATTCAGGATTGACAAGCAGTGGAGCCACCAACGGTAAGCTGTTCGAGACCTAAAAAACGGTAAGACCGCTAGGAAAGACGGAATCCCGGCCGAGCTCGTAAAGCTCGTCTGACCGAAAAAAAAACCACCAAATGATTGAAATGATTTGCGAGGGAGAAGAAAAACCTTTCGAGCTGACTTGATGGCCGCATTTGTCCTATCTACAAGAAAGACAACAGACTCGATTGCGCTATCTATCGAGGTATTACACTCCTCAATACCGCCTACAAGGTAATGACTCAAATTTTGTTTAGTAGACTGCGCCCGTTTTCAGAGACGTTTGTCGGCGAATATCAAAGCGGTTTTCGGGAAGGACTTGATAAATTCCAGGAATACAAGTTGCGGACTGTTAGAGGTTTTAAGAATGCATACAATTCAGTGAAGCGAAACGAAGAGTGGCATTTAATGCTAGAACTTGGGTTTCCGGCAAAGATAATTAGGCTGATTCGTGCGACGCTGGATGGATCCAAATCGAGCATCATACTATCTGGTAAGACATCCGATTCGTTCATGATGCTATATGAATTGAAACAGTGAAATGCGCTATCTAATCTACTATTCAACATAGCTCTGCAAGGTGCAATACAATGATCTGGTGCGTAAAGAAACGGAACGACCATCAACAAGTCGCACAGCAGTAGGAGAGCCTTCCATGCATTTTAAAGGGGTGATAGAAAAAATAGGACTGAAAAACTATGTCAAAACTAAGTATCAGGTGGCTGGCTGATAACGGGGCAGTCCAAAAAAACATTCTACGATTTTCCACGCCAGCTTAAGTCTTGCAGCTTACAGACACGGACAAAACTAGATCTGTACACATTGTTGATTCTTCCAGTCGCCCTGTACGGCCATGAAGCATGCAGTGTTGTCCTACACTTTGTGCAAACTGCTCTTTTACTCCACCTAAACGATTTTATAATTTTAACTAAGGGGTATTTTCAGCGCACGCGCTCCTGTGGCTCTGGTGTGCATTTTTTATTAGTTTGACATGACATTTAGAAAATTCAAATATCCCTGTATTAGTTGCACTTACTATGTTGAGATTATAAAATCGTTTAGAAGGAGTTGGCGATTATTGGTGGCCCAAGAACGAGCGGCTTGGAATATGTCATTACATTCGGTTTTGCTCCGAACAACACGGAGTATATCACCATCATAGATGTGGGTAAGTAGAAGAAGAGCCGGGTGTCACCGTCTTGAAATGGTGGGTAGGTGAATTCCACAGCTGCTTTCCGTTCCGTAGACCGTGACAGGCCTTGGGGTACTGTACGGGTATACCCCGTTAGGCATAAGTACGTTAAGCATAATGGACGTTAGGCATAATGGAAGTTAGGCATAAAAAGACTCAAGAACAACCCATGACATAAAGAAGGCAAAATTATGCCAAATGTCCATTATGCCTAACGTACTTATGTCTAACGTCTTTATGCCTAACGTCGCGGACCCGAGAGTAGGACCAAATGATTCCGTCCTGGCTTAAGTCGATTCAGCCCTGAAAACCGAGGTGCCAACCACCGCATGGTCTCATAGCAAGGCGGACCCAACAATCAAGAATAAAGCTAAACCAACCAACCAATCAACAGAAATGTATTCCTTTGCAAGGAGTGGTTTGGAGAATTCTCCACTCAACGCATTGGTGGCGAGAGAGATGGAGCTGAAGAAGACGAGTGGCGAAGCAGTCGTCGAGGAGAGCGCTAACGATGCATCAATTGCCGGTATAAAAGGTGGCGATAGGATCGAGCGGCATCCTTCCGATATTGAGAAATCGTCATGGTGCAACTTGATAACATTGTCGAATTCACCAATGGACGAAGCAATATATCGAGAGACCTGAAGCTGAACCTGATTAAGATTAACAATTTGATTCTAGATGTAAAGCAGAAACAGGAAGTGCTTGCAGTTAGGCTGGAAGGCTTTGGCGAGGCGGAGAACAGGCTGTTCCCTTCTTCTTCCGTAGTACACATGGGCACAGGACACAACCATGACACAGGAGTAATTAGATTTCGCACTCAACGATAGGGTGATAGAAATAAGGACAGACAAGCGCGGAACAGATTCGCTCGTCAATAAGTTCTACCCACAAAACGCGGAAACGCGTCGGGAGAGCACACAACCTGCCTCCCCAATCAGCACACTTGGCATGAATGAGTTTGTGTTTTCTAGGAACGATCAAATCCTGTCATGTATGAAATGCTGCGACCTAATCTGTCTCAACTGTACTATTCGGGTCAGGGCTAGAATAAAATTACAAAAAGCACGCTAGGCAGAAGTGAGGGAAGAATACATCGAGCTTTTCAAAGCACCAAGGCTGGCCCTAAACAAGGCCATCAAAGAGTGCAAGAAAGCCTGTTTCGATAGATTGTGTCGGAGCGACAACTCGAACCCATGGGAAGACACTATCGAGTGGGGATGGTCAGACAGGAGAAGCACTTCTTCCGAGCGATGTTCAAGCGGCACGCGCAACATATTTCAAATAGCTGTTTGTTCGTAACGAATTTCATTGAAGATTCAGGCAATGCATCAAATGTCATTAAAGCCCTATAGCAAATAGTTTTTAAAATTTAACGACGTCTAAAATTGCAGCACACAAACGAATTCACATTCGATGTAGAATTAAATTAGACTGAATTTTACAAGCAGCACGATGTTTCATTTCTGTTCCACTAACGTCACAATCGGCCTCTTAAATGATTTCTTAGATGGTTGAGTTCAATAAGTGACATATCAGAAAAAAAAGAGATTTGTTGCATAAATAATAATGTTGCAAAACACTCAGCTGAGCTGCACTTTTATTTTGATCAGAACCGCATGTTTTTTCAAAGGTACAATGAAGCTAAATTAACTTGAAAAAAAACAGATTAATCCACCTAGCGGTGATGATGCCTTTCTAGTGCATCGTTAAATGTATTGTAAAAATCATATAAAAAAAGGTCAAAAAAGCACTTTAGGAGAATAGATCGCATTTTTTACATCATTCTGCATGTTTTTGCATTAATTACTATGCATTGCCACCATGAAAAAAAAAATCGGTTTTGATTTTTTTTAAGGGCGACCTTTGGTGAAATGTGAATATTATCAATATGATTGAGATTTTTGACATTTTTTGAATGGCATCAAATAGCTATCTTGTTTAACTGTTGCATAATGTAAAAACACCCATGATTAGCGTTACAAATAAGACAATAAAGCACTGTTTGCTTAGCTAGGGCATATTGCCCCTCCTTCCCTTAGGGTTGTGTGAGGTTGTGCCAGTTGGTCGTCAAATCCCGACCCGACCACATAAGCGAAGAGAGAGATCGCCACTCGAGTTCAGTACATTCCAAGTTAATTGCCCATATGCCGGGTATTAAGCCACCCGGAGTGGAAATTAATTACTATGTCTGCAAGTGTGTAGGACCCGGACAACACTAAATACTCATCCTACTTGGTTGGCATGTGTACAAAAATACATATGAGAGAGTTAGTTCTGAAAATGTATTGCGAGAGTTTGGCTGGTGGCCCGGTACTGGGAATTTGGTTTCATCAGTTCCCCTCTAAGCAACGGAGGACGACGGAGATCCTTCGTAGCTTAGTAGGGAAAGCACCTGTCTAGAGTACTGGGGTCGTGGGATCAAAGCCCACCGAAGGGGCGGTTACCCTCCAATACCTTTTCCGAACTAAATCTATCACATGTTGTGCATATGCATAATCGAGATTCAGACATAGTTATTAATTTTCACTCCGGGTGGCTTAATATCCGGCATATAAGCAATTAACTTTGAATGTATTTTTTCATATTATGGGCCACCCTTTTTTTGTAGCACCATAATGATGGCCTTTCTATTTTCTAACTTTGTAGAACAATACTTTTATCTAAAAAATAAAGTTTTGGCGTAAAATGCATCTATCCGCGTAAATATGTATCCTGACCGTGATGCAGTGGGGTACAGTTAGCAAAAGTGACGAAAAGGATAGCCCTGGATAGTCACGACAGGTTTCGGAGGAGTTCCCGCTGTCGGGTAATCCATCGTCGGAGAATGATAGATCTGTTTTCCGGAGTAGGCTAGATCCAAATCCCTCACTTCAGCTTATGTTAGAAGGACAACAATTCCCGGGCTACACTATCAGCCAGGTGCGCAAACTTTAGCTGGCAATCGATTGTCAACTCCTGATTTAAATCTCTGGAGGAATAATAGGACGAATTCGTGAAGGAATTTCCTATGAAATTTCGGGTTGACTTTCGAAAGGACTTCACGAAAGGATTCTTGAAGAATTACTGATTTAAAAACCTGAAGATTTTTTTGGATGAATTCTTGAAGGTTTGGTTTTCCTCGACTTCCAGGAGTAATTGTCTAAGGCATTCCTGAAACAGTTTTTGAATAAATTCAAGCAGTAGAATTATTTTCAAAGAAGGTTCATAAGAAATCTTCTTCCTCTTCTTCTTATTGGCATTACATCCCCACACTGGGACAGACCCGCCTCGCAGCTTGTTCATTAAACACTTCCACAGTTATTAACTGCGAGGTTTCTAAGCCAGGTTACCATTTTTGCATTCGTATATCATGAGGCTAGCACGATGATACTTTTATGCCCAGGGAAGTCGAGACAATTTCCAATCTGAAAATTGCGTAGACCGGCACAGGGAATCGAACCCAGCCACCCTCAGCATGGTTTTGCTTTGTAGCTGCGCGTCTTACCGCACGGCTAAGGAGGGCCCCCAAATTATGAACATAGTTCAAATGAATTTCTGGAGTAATTTCAGTTCGATAGAATCCTAGTAGAAATTTCCTAAAGCGTTCTAGATGCAAGTAATTAATTTTCTGAAAGACAATCCAGAGCTTAAAATAAGCTCCTTACTAGTTGCAGTTGAGAGTGGGTCGCCATCCAATGATTTCGATTTATAGACTTTGCGTAAATGACAATAAATGCTGCATAATCGTAAGGAAATAACATACCGCCATCGGGGGTGACAATGTGTCTGTGGGGTGAGAATGGGTCATCGCTCTTATATTATGCAAAAAGGTATCTTTTATTTTAGTCTTCTTGCCCTCAGATACATTCAATCCATTCTACAAGTATTCTAAGTAGTTGAAACAGTGACCCATTCTCACCCCCATTTGACCCATTGTCACCCCCGATGACTCCCCGGATAAATTTTTAAACTGGTTTTCAGGATATGAAGACTTTCGGGACCCTCTTTGCCTAAAATCTCTGTACTGTCCTCTAGTTCGTTCCACCCTTAAATTTTGTACTGCCGCCTAAAATCCTTATAAAAGCGTCTGGATCTCACGGTTAGAATCCGTGCAGCGTTGCTCATCTTCCTGTAATGAGGACCGTTGTAAATTACCTAGAATCGACACCCTTTAAATATCGCAAGCTGCCAATTTCGTGATTAGTGAAAATCTGCTCAATGCAACAATGTAATTTCGGTGTCAGGCCATTTTGCCGAAGGCCGTTAGGCCGAAGGCCATTTGGCCGAACGTCATTAGGCCGAATGGTCATTAGGCCAAACGGTCATAAGGCATGAAAAATGAGAAGTTCATTCTTCACCTTACCCCTTCTTCCTTCCCCCTTCTTGTATCTACCTTCTTCTTCTTCCTTCTTCCTTCTTCCTTCTTCTTTCTTCCTTCTTCTTCTTCCTTCTCCCTTATTCCTTATTCCTTCTTCCTTCTTCTTTCTTCTTCTTTCTTCCTTCTTCCTTCTTCCTCCTTCTTTCTTCATTCTTCCTTCTTCATTCTTCCTTCTTTCTTCTTCCTTCTTCTTCTTCCTTCTTCTTCTTCCTTCTTCCTTCTTCCTTCTTCCTTCTTCCTTCTTTCTTCTTCATTCTTCTTTTTTCCTTCTTCCTTCTTCTTTCTTCCTTCTTACTTCTTCCTTCTTCCTTCTTCCTTTTTTTCCTTTTTCCTTCTTCCTTCTTCCTTCTTCTTTCTTTCTTCTTACTTCTTCCTTCTTCCTTCTTCCTTCTTCCTTCTTCATTCTTCCTTCTTCCTTCTTCCTTCTTCCTTCTTCCTTCTTCCTTCTTCGTCATTCCTTCTTCTTTCTTTCTTTTTCCTTTCTCCATTTTCCTTCTTCCTTCTTTCTTCTTTCTTCTTCCTTCTTCCTCCTTCCTACTTCCTTCATCCTTCTTCCTTCTTCCTTCTTCCTTTTTTCTTCTTCCTTCGTTCTTCTTCCTTTTTCATTATTCCTTCTCCCTTTTCCCATCTTCCTTCTTCTTTTTTTCTTCTTCCTTCTTTCTTCTTCCTTCTTTCTTCTTCTTTCTTCTGTTTTCTTCCATCTTTCTCCCGTCTTCCTTCTTCATTATTCCTTCTCCCTTCTTCCTTATTTCTTCTTCCTTCTTCCATTTTCCTTCTTCTTTCTTCCTTCTTCCTTCTTCCTTCTTCCGTCTTCCTTCTTACTTCTTCCTCCTTTTTCCTTTTTTTCTTCTTCCTTCTTCCATCTTACTTCTCCCTTCTTTTTCTTTTTTTCTTCTTCCGTTCTACTTCTTCCTCACTTCGCACTAGTCACTTCTCACTCCCAGTGCTCATTCGGCCTAATGACCATTCGGCCTAATGACCTTCGACCTAACGGCCTTCGGCTTAATGACCCAGCATCGTAATTTCCTGCAATCGAGCCCCCCAAAAGTGAAATAAAAGAAATACTGTTTCAGCTTTATAACATACAAGGTTTGTGTTTTTACCTAAGTTTATAGGAGAACTGTTCCGTTTTCCAAGTTGAAAGCAGGCCAAGTTGCAGTATGAATGAAGAGCCATTGAAAAAGAAGAAAAAGAAGAAGAAAAGCAAACAAATATGATGAAACCGAACTTAATTCACCGATCGGTCGTTATCAACTTTAATAGTGTTCAACTAAAATTTGGTCCTAGAAAATCGGTTAAAAACTATTTAAAGCTATTTAAAGTTGTCCGACATTTATATTATATACACGGACAAACAGATATTTACTTAGCTTGTCGAGCCAAATCAATTGGTCAACGAACTTAGCATTTCCCACTAAGATTTTTAGGAAAACTTTCGCTTCTACAACTATAACACAAACTTTGTATGTTTTAGAGCGATTTTTTTTTATCTCACTTTTAGGGTTATTGATCATTGAGCTGAATAACTCCGAAGAAAGGCGCTAATTTACTGATAAACTGTCTGAAAGACACCATTGCCTAAAATCTCATTATAAAGGTACTAATAATTAGGCGCACTTGAAAAACGATTCCAGTCACCGTGCGATTGAAAAAGGTCACAATTCAAGGCGTTGAGCGGCAATTGTTCAGAGGGGTATCCTAAAAACTCTGCAATATAAGATCTATAGAGAGGATCCGTAAATTAGACTTATTTCATTGATAGTCCTCAATATCATTTATAATAGACATGTTTGGCAAACTATTACCAATCTGTTTCTTGAATTATGCTAAAATATTTTATATTTATTCTATACTCCCGCGTATGTAAATTGAAATTAGATCTGTTCAATGGCAATGAGATAAGTAACTTCAAGGCCACAGCATACAAACACAAGGCGTATTTCTAGATTTTCCCGAGTGTTTTGTTTGTTTCAAGTCTTTTGTTTTCACGCCAACTTATATGTCATTAAAAATAATTTGGCTCCGTAAGTGTAATTTTGCCAATATGTCTTCCTTGTCTCTGAATACCGTGGTCAACACAATACTGAAAAGTTAGTGAGGGATCATGCACTAATTTTGTTATTTACGTGCATTCCTTAAAAAAAAAAACTGTACATGATTTATAAAACTTGACAATGTTCTATATGCAAGTGAATACATCTTCTTGATAATTATATTATCAAAATAAAATTTTGCTTGAACAATGCATTTCGTTATTAGTGAATGACCCCTAATTGTATTGCATTGAAAATTAACCAAAATTATTAGTTAAGTGTGATACAAATATACAAAGTTTAAAAATAAAGTTAGGCTCGAATTAATCCAAAGCAACACATTGAACAGATCTCATAGTAATCAAATAGTACATAATTTGTGTTTAAAGTTCGCCTACTTCGCAACTTTTCACTATCGCTCGTACTTGCTTCGCTCATCTTGTCGACGAGCTCGTTGGCATTGCTGTTTGGGGGCGCGGCCGTACTTCTAGTGGCCACGGTACCACTAAGATCTATATCCTTCGGCGGTACGTAGGTGATAGTTCCGTTGGGATGTTTGATGACGTAGGACTTCCGCGGATCGAAATTATCATCGATTTTCCACAGGGGCCGTTTCCGTCGCCTCGGCGATGCACTATCCTGGAGAAGACATGCTCTTTTGTAACTAAGCACCCTTTACTAGGAGGAGACGTCCAAAGTGACGCCCCGTGGGGATTAGCTGAAAAACGAAGTCGGGAGTTGGCGATGTTTCTACCTACAATTCTTACTGCTACTTCTTCGGGCTGTGCTTCGAGGGAATCATTTGGACTAGGATCTGGATTTGAGTATCCCTTACGGTTAAAAACTTCCTGTATGCGCTTCTGCACATCAGCATCAGAAATAAGCGATTCATTACCATTGGAAGCATTGTAATCCGCTCTTTGTCGTATTAGTGGAACGGCCGATGAAGATTCGGTAGGCTGAAAGTAGAGAAAAGCAAATTAATCTTCTTAGCGGTGATGGATATGGGACAACTTTAAACTTTCACTTAATAATATGTACTATTATGACTTGTAAACCGCTAAAGCTATATCCTTTGGTTTTAAAATAATTCTAAAATAACGTTTTTGGTTCTGTTTTATTAACTTTTAAGAAAAATAAGAGTAAATTGAGTGCCGTTAAATGTTTATTTTATTTTGGGAACGAAGTCAAAAGGAAAGCAATTGCAAGAAGAATTATCTTAAATAAATACCAAAAATAAAAAGAACTCATGAGAAAAAAAAGCTTTTTAGCAGCAATTCTTCATTCTATGCTCCAACACTTGAAAACATAAAAATTGAGATGAATCCTTATATACAGTGAAGCGTCTTCTAAGACAAGTGACATAGTACAGTTCTGCAGTTTCCCTTCTTTTTGGTGTCTGGTTACTACCCAGTAGGACCCAGACTCAGCTGTAAAATCAGCTGATAAATTTAACACCATCGCAGGCTGAAAATTGCGCACCAACACGTTGGGCTAAGGCCCGACTTTCTGAGCACTATCTAACAAGCCGTCCGTATCCGGTGACGGTACCGTTGCGTCGGAATCTATATTAATGATCATTAAAACATGCACCTCACTTGGCAAACCGAACCGAAGAAGCAGGAGAACATGAGATTTACGATGCATTTCTCTATGTGTTTTTCTTTTTCCTATAGCGTCCTGCAAACTGCAGCAAACTCCATGCTAATATCGTGACTGCACGATGCCGTACTGACGCTTGCTAGCCAGAACAGAGGCAACCGGAAGCAGGCAATAGTGGCAAATAATGGCACACGTTGAGGTGGAAATAAATTTCCCGGTCCTATATGAGAGTTTGTCGTACCTTCTGCGTCAGCTACAATACGCTTGACTTGGCAGGGGAAATTTCTTGGCGCTGCTGTAATCAAAACTAGTGCTACTCGGAACGGAATGTAGGAAATGCGAAATATCACGTACATTTTTGAATTTCAAGATTTATCCTTCCGCAACCGAGTGACATCATTTTAAGAAGAACTCGGAATTGCTTCATTGGTGATTCGACATTAGCGTATTAATCATTCGCGGATTCAGTGAAAGCATTTTACCGATTAAATCTGGCTTGTTGGTATGGTAATGAAAAAGAACATAATCTTGGCATATATTACGAGGCAGCAACAAATGCATCTAAGAAACACAATAAGCTAGAATGTGAAGAAGAAATAGATTTTGATAACTCTGGTTGAATCATACTGAATTCAGGAAGCGAGCAAAGAAAGTAATCAAAAAATTATAGCAATGGATAACTCCCTGGAGTCATTGAGGCAAGCAATGAAGCATTATTCTGTAGAAAAGCGATTGATGGAAATACTGTTGGACATATCTTATCATCTTCTTCTTCTATTGCTCTACATTCTAACTGGAACTTGATCCGCCCTTCAACTCAGTATTCTACTAGAATTTCATTCTCAGTTATTGGTTTAAAGCTTTTCTATACCCGCCATTGCACATTGGGCCACGGAGCGGAGCTAGCCCGACAAAATACCTTGGAGCTTAGGGGATGCGTAATTTTGAGTTGGTGTCTTCGGAAGAGTGTCGTGTTTTGAAAAAATATGAAGCCCAGCGTCGAGCATTGATTCAAATTTTCGCCGCATAGGTGGCGCTGCAATACAAACTTTTTTGTTTTACGGTTTAGAGCTTTGGTGTCTTCGGCAAAGTTATAGAACGTGGAAAAATAATTATAGTTGCCGAAGACACCTAAGCTGTATACCTTCTATTTGCAGAGATATAGTGAAAATTGTAAAGTTTCATTTTTTTTCGATTTTCTTGGACTATTTACGAAAAATGTAAAAAATAACATATTAAAACCTAGTAGTCTGTCACAGTTGATAGTGCTCATGGTTTATGCAAGAGTTTTTGATATTTCATCAAGTTGAAAGAGAAATATTAACCTAAATATTGAAACATATCATGTTTTTGCCTTTCACGTACAACTAAGTTGTACCGAAAGGCTATCATTTCACTCCGAAAACGAACTTTTTATAGAAGCCTCTGAGGCCCATAGTATTATATACCAATCGACTCAGCTCGACGAGCTGAGCACATGTCTGTCTGTCCGTGTGTATGTATGTGTATGTGTGTGTGTATGTGTGTGCACAACAGCTATAAAAAACATTAGGCAACTTTTCGTATAGTAATCCTCAACCGATTTTCTCGCAACAAGTTTCATTCGACAGGGTACAAAGCCTTGTTGATCACTACTGAATTTTATAACGATCGGTCATTGCGTTTCAAAGTTATGAAGAAAATGGTACATCGGACCATATAAACCCCATATAAGGTTGGTGTCTTAACTAAATGCGAGAAAGGCACCACCAACGCTAGGTGGATTAATCTGGGTTTTTTGGTATCAAATATATTAAATAGTTTTAAAGTTTGGTACAAAAGTAACATTAGTGGGTCAAAGCAAACAATTCATGGCTAACCAAGAAAGCGAGTTTGCAAACACAATACACTTCAGTTGCCTTCTATTATTTTTCCCAGACTTCAACTTTTATTGGACAACGTGACATATGAAAATGTTTTTATTTGCTCAATTCAATAGTTGTTGCACTGATTCTGGGAAGAAATCTCTGGCCGTTTGAGGAAACTGTTTTCTCGACAATTCACACTGGGCCACGGGGCGGAGCTAGCCCGACAAAATACCTTGGAGCTTAGGGGATGCGTAATTTTGAGTTGGTGTCTTCGGAAGAGTGTCGTGTTTTGAAAAAATATGAAGCTCAGTGTCGAGCATTAGTTCAAATTTTCGCCGCATAGGTGGCGCTGCGATACAAACTTTTCTGTTTTACGTTTTAGAGCTTTGGTGTCTTCGGCAAAGTTGTAGAACGTAAAAAAATAACTGTAGTCGCCGAAGACACCTAAGCTCTATGTCTTCAAATTGCTGAGATATAGTTAAAATTGTAAAATTTCATTGATTTTTATATTTCTCGCACTATTTTTCCCAAAATTGCAAAAAAAAAAGCTAATCACACGCGACAAAACTAACTGATTTACTCAACTGATTATGGTTATGGTCCATGCTTGAGTTGTTTTCACTGTAACTTGGTATAAAAGTATCATAGAGTTAGGGAAGTTATTGAATTCGAAACAATAAACTATCATATTAAGATAAAGGAACCGATCAGAGTAGTCCATATTTTTATCGAGTAACAAAACACACAGTACAAATCATCGGATAAAGATCGATTTCAATGAGTTAATGCAATCTAAACGCATAAAATGATTGACATTTTTAGTCATATATATTTGTTTACGATAAATTCAGTCCTACTACTAGGATGTTCAATTGAGTTGTTTAGCAAAGAAAAATATGAGATTTTTTATAGCCTAACATAAAGAGCATGCTTAGCTAATCTCGAACAAATTTTTATTTTGTTTGTAAACCTTTTATTTACATTTTTTTACAGCAGACAATAAGCCATTTCAATCGATAGAATGACAATAACATTCGTAGAATGACAGTTGGCCCATGCAGCATAAGAACTTTTTTTTAATCCCATATAAATTTAAAATGCAAATTAAAAATAGTTCCGGGGCTCAAAAAATTCTGAAAAATTGGGATTAGGCTCAGTTTTTGATGCAAATTCAGAATATGTAAAAACATATATACCCCTAAACAACCCAATCATAGTTTATATTGATAATCGATGCACGGTAACGTGTTCTGCAAATCTTTGCCACAACATATCGATTAAGAATCGTAGTAGGCAAAGCGTATGCTGTTGATCTTAGTATACATATTTACCGAGGGTTATACAGGTGAGATTTCAAAATCAAAACATTTCATCTTCATTAATTATGGTTATCTTGTTAAACATTATAGCGAATGTGTTTTTTTGCTTTTATCCTATAATCGATATGGCTCAAGGTAAGTTATTTGAATCAGTTTATACATATCATACATTAATTAGTATATCAGTATCCAGTATCACCATACGAACAATTGTCGAGAAAACAGTTTCCTCAAACGGCCAGAGATTTCTTCCCAGAATCAGTGCAACAACTATTGAAGTGAGCAAATAAAAACATTTTCATATGTCACGTTGTCCAATAAAAGTTGAAGTCTGGGAAAAATAATAGAAGGCAACTGAAGTGTATTGTGTTTGCAAACTCGCTTTCTTGGTTAGCCATGAATTGTTTGCTTTGACCCACTTATGTTACTTTTGTACCAAACTTTAAAACTATTTAATATATTTGATACCAAAAACCCAGATTAATCCACCTAGCGTTGGTGGTGCCTTTCTCGCATTTAGTTAAGACACCAACCTTATATGGGGTTTATATGGTCCGATGTACCATTTTCTTCATAACTTTGAAACGCAATGACCGATCGTTATCAAATTCAGAAGTGATCAACAAGGCTTTGTCCCCTGTCGAATAAAACTTGTTGCGAGAAAATCGGTTGAGGATTACTATACGAAAAGTTGCCTAATGTTTTTTATAGCTGTTGTGCACACACATACACACACATACACATACATACACACGGACAGACAGACATGTGCTCAGCTCGTCGAGCTGAGTCGATTGGTATATAATACTATGGGCCTCAGAGGCTTCTATAAAAAGTTCGTTTTCGGAGTGAAATGATAGCCTTTCGGTACAACTTAGTTGTACGTGAAAGGCAAAAACATGATATGTTTCAATATTTAGGTTAATATTTCTCTTTCAACTTGATGAAATATCAAAAACTCTTGCATAAACCATGAGCACTATCAACTGTGACAGACTACTAGGTTTTAATATGTTATTTTTTATACATTTTTCGTAAATAGTCCAAGAAAATCGAAAAAAAAATGAAACTTTACAATTTTCACTATATCTCTGCAAATAGAAGGTATACAGCTTAGGTGTCTTTGGCAACTACAATTATTTTTCCACGTTCTACAACTTTGCCGAAGACACCAAAGCTCTAAACCGTAAAACAAAAAAGTTTGTATTGCAGCGCCACCTATGCGGCGAAAATTTGAATCAATGCTCGACGCTGGGCTTCATATTTTTTCAAAACACGACACTCTTCCGAAGACACCAACTCAAAATTACGCATCCCCTAAGCTCCAAGGTATTTTGTCGGGCTAGCTCCGCTCCGTGGCCCAATGTGCATTGTATGAGTATGTATCTTATGTGACACACAGTGGATACACAATGGTCAGGGAGTCGAGTATGGTTCTCATCCGAAAACAATCCAGGCCAAATCGAGAATCGAAATCGTCATCTCCGAATTGGCCACCCTACGCCTTTGCTCGTACAGCTAAATGGGGACTTAATAATATCATCATATAAGGCCGATACAAATATTAAATTTATTTTATGTCCGACAGCTCTTGGAAGGTACGAGGGGGGGATAAAAAAAAATAACAAGGAAACGAAAAAAAAGTGTCCAAAGTGCAATTATTCCGTGGAAAATTAGAATTATTAATGCAAAATCATAGCAAAGAACGTTTTGAGAATACAAAGAATATGAATATTTGTATCATATTTTTATCCAGTAGTGAATTTAACATAAAAATGTATATGAATAAAAAATAATGAAACTTATTTCAGAAGAAATTTTGGTTTTGGAAAAGTGCTAAAGTTTTTGCATTGGTTTGGAATTGCAGACTTCCCGGGCTATATGTACGGAAAATTTAGGTGAAGTCTGAAGAAGAATCGGTGGAACACGTCATATCAGCATGCTCACGTTCCTAAAATGGTTGGAATGCCCATAGACAGAATGCAGGATGCTAAATTCACGCATGCAAGAAACATGCACGGGTGTGCTGCGGGGTCATTGTGGCTCATGTACGGCGGTTGCTGCCTGGGCGCTTCCCAAGCCTCACACGATCTAAGATGTCTTCTCAGGTGTCTGGTTGCAGATTCTCCTTTAAATACCTTACTCCAAGCAAAGGTACGATACATTGAAAACAACCTCGCTTTGTTTCATGAAAAATAAAACATTATTCCAAACAAGTTCAAAAATAAGCTCTATTTCTTTGTGAGTAGCAAGAAGGCAGAAGTGAGAAGGGAGAAGTAAGAAATAAGAAGCGAGAAGTGTGAAATGAGAAGCGAGAAGTGAGGAAGTGAGAAGTAAGAAGTGAGAAGCAGGAAGTGAATAGTGAGAAGTGAGATGTGAGGGGTGACAAGTGAGAATTAAGAAGTGATATGTGAGAAGTGAGATGTGAGGGGTGACAAATGAGGATTGAGAATCAAGGAAGGAAATGTGAGCAGTGTGAAGTGAGATTTAGGATAAAAGAAGTGAGAAGCGAGAAGAGAGAAGTAGGAAGTACGAAGAGAAAATGAGAAGTTCGAAGTAAGTAGTGTAAAGTGAGAAGTGAGGAGTAAGTAGTGAATAGTGAGAAGTAAGAACTGAGAAGTGAGAAACGTAATAACTGAGTGGTGTGAAACGAGAAGCGAAAAAAGAGAAGCGAGAAGGAAGAAGTACAATGTGGATGAGAAGCAAGATGTGCGAAGTGAGAAGTGAAAAATGAGAAGTGAGAAACAGGAAGGGATAAACCAGAAGTAAGAAAACGGCAGCAAGAAGTGAAAGGAATGATATGGTCAGGTCTCTTTTAGTTCCATTGTTTGATTATGGTGATATTTAGTTTGACCTTGTAACTAAGAAAAACACGAAAAAACTAAACCAAGTATTCAACGCTGCTACACGATATGCTTTTAATCTGAAAAAGTTTGATCATTTATCCAATTATAGAAAGGCTATTCTTGGAACTGATTTTACAAATCATTTAAAGTTCAGAACCTGTATCCAAACATTCAAAATTATTAACAACTCTCCAATTTATCTTCGAGATTTTTTTAGATATACTCGCTCTTCGCGAGGTTCGTTACTTATCGTTCCTAGATGTTTCACAAACAGTTTAAAGACTACTTCCGCCTACGAGCTATACAAATTTGGAACGATTTACCTAGAAATCATCGGTGCGAAAAAAGTTTTTCTTTATTTTAGCGGAATCTAAATATCTTATTCAGTATGTAGTTATTGGTATTAGACGTTGCACAGTAACAAAAGCATTCGAAATCAATATGTGATTATGTATGTTGCTATATGGTAATTGTTAATAAATAAATAAATAAATTTGCGAGTAGTGAGAAGTAAAAGGTGAGCAGTGGAAAGTGATTTTTGAGAAGTGAAAAGTGAGAAGGAAATAGTGAGATGCGAGAAGTAATATGTAAGATGTGAGATCTAAGAAATGAGAAACAAGAAGGGATAAGTCAGAAGGTACAAATGAGAAATTAGAAGTGAGAAGTAAGAAGCGAAAAGTGAGGAGTAAGAAGTGGGAAGTGAAAAGTGAAAAGTGAGAAGCGGGAAGTCAGAAGTGAGAGGCGAGAAGTGAATAGTGAGAAGTGAGGAATGAGATAAATATGTAAGATTTGAAAAATGAGAAGTGATAAGTGAGAGCCGTGAGAGTGAAATGAGAAGCTACAAGTGAGAAGTGAGATTTAGAAGTGAGAAATTCGATACGAGAAGTGAGATGTAAGATGTGAGAAGCGAGAAGTGAGAAACGAGAAGTGATTAGTGAGAGCCGAGAAGTGGGTTGGAAGCGACAAATTCGAAGTCAGATTGAGAAGTGAGATGTAAGATGTGAGAAGTGAGAAACAGGAAGAGATAAGTGAGAGCCAATAATTTTTAAATTGATATAGAAGTCTAGAAATTTGGAAAATTAAAAATTTAGAAATTTAGAAATTTTGAAATTTTGAAGTTTTGAAATTTTGAAATTTTGAAATTTTGAAATTTTGAAATTTTGAAATTTTGAAATTTTTGAAATTTTGAAATTTTGAAATTTTGAAATTTTGAAATTTTGAAATTTTGAAATTTTGAAATTTTGAAATTTTGAAATTTTGAAATTTTGAAATTTTGAAATTTTGAAAATTTGAAATTTTGAAATTTTGAAATTTTGAAATTTTGAAATTTTGAAATTTTGAAATTTTGAAATTTTGAAATTTTGAAATTTTGAAATTTTTAAATTTGAAATTTGAAATTTTGAAATTTTGAAATTTTGAAATTTTGAAATTTTGAAGAAATTTTGAAATTTGAAATTGAAATTTTGAAATTTGAAGTACAGAATTTTGAAGTACAGAAATTTTGAAATTTTGAAATTGAAATTTAGAAATTTTGAAATTTTGAAATTTAGAAATTTTGAAATTTAGAAATTTAGAAATTTAGAAATTTAGAAATTTAGAAATTTAGAAATTTAGAAATTTAGAAATTTAGAAATTAAGAAATTTAGAAATTTAGAAATTTAGAAATTTAGAAATTTAAATTTAAATTTAAATTTAAATTTAAATTTAAATTTAAATTTCAAAATTTCAAAATTTCAAAATTTCAAAATTTCAAAATTTCAAAATTTCAAAATTTCAAAATTTCAAAATTTCAAAATTTCAAAATTTCAAAATTTCAAAATTTCAAAATTTCAAAATTTCAAAATTTCAAAATTTCAAAATTTCAAAATTTCAAAATTTCAAAATTCAATACTTCAAAAATTCAAAAATTCAAAATTTCAAAGTTAAAAAATTTCAAAATTTCAAAATTTCAAAATTTCAAAATTTCAATTTCAAAATTTCAGGGTTTCAAATTTCAATTTCAAAATTTCAATTTCAAAATTTCAAGGTTCAAAATTTCAAAATTTCAAATTTCAAAATTTCAGGTTTCAAATTTCAGGTTTCAAGGGTTTCAAAATTTCAAAATTTCAAAATTTCAAAATTTCAAAATTTCAAATTTCAGGGTTTCAAAATTTCAAAATTTCAAAATTTCAAAATTTCAGGGTTTCAAAATTTCAAATTTCAGGGTTTCAAAATTTCAAAATTTGGGGTTCAAAATTTCAGGGTTTCAAAATTTCAAATTTCAGGGTTTCAGGGTTCAATTTCAAAATTTCAGGGTTTCAATTTCAGGGTTTCAAAATTTCACAATTTCACAATTTCACAATTTCAAAATTTCAAAATTTCAAAATTTCACAATTTCACAATTTCTGATTTCAAAATTTCAAAATTTCAAAATTTCAAAATTTCAAAATTTCAAAATTTCAAAATTTCAAAATTTCAAAATTTCACAATTTCACAATTTCAAAATTTCAAAATTTCAAAATTTCAAAATTTCAAAATTTCAAAATTTCAAAATTTCAAAATTTCAAAATTTCAAAATTTCAAAATCTCAAAATCTCAAAATCTCAAAATTTCAAAATTTCAAAATTTCAAAATTTCAAAATTTCAAAATTTCAAAATTTCAAAATTTCAAAATTTCAAAATTTCAAAATTTCAAAATTTCAAAATTTCAAAATTTCAAAATTTCAAAATTTTAAAATTTCTAAATCTTTAAAATTCTAAATTTCTAAATTTCTAAATTTCTAAATTTCTAAATTTCTAAATTTCTAAATTTCTAAATTTTAAAATTTCTAAATTTCTAAATCTTTTATTTTCCAAATTTCTAGACTTCTATATCAATTGAAAAATTATTGATTGGAACATTTTTACAGAATGGACAATAACAAAATTTCATAACCTCGGCAGTACTTTAGAAGTGTACATCCCTAGAGTAGCCAGTTGATGCAGAGTAGTCAACCTTTTAGAAATTTAGAAATTTAGAAATTTAGAAATTTAGAAATTTAGAAATTTAGAAATTTAAATTTCAAAATTTCAAAATTTCAAAATTTCAAATTTAAATTTAAATTTCTAAATTTGTAAATTTCAAAATTTCAAAATTTCAAAATTTCAAAATTTCAAAATTTCAAAATTTCAAAATTTCAAAATTTCAAAATTTCAAAATTTCAAAATTTTAAAATTTCTAAAATTTTACAATTCTAAATTTCTAAATTTCTAAATTTCTAAATTTCTAAATTTCTAAATTTCTAAATTTCTAAATTTTAAAATTTCTAAATTTCCAAATCTTTTATTTTCCAAATTTCTAGACTTCTATGTCAATTGAAAAATTATTGATTGGAACATTTTTACAGAATGGACAATAACAAAATTTCATAACCTCGGCAGTACTTTAGAAGTGTACACCCCTAGAGTAGCCAGTTGATGCAGAGTAGTCAACCTTTTAGAAATTTAGAAATTTAGAAATTTAGAAATTTAGAAATTTAAATTTCAAAATTTCAAAATTTCAAAATTTCAAAATTTCAAAATTTCAAAATTTCAAAATTTTAAAATTTCAAAATTTCAAAATTTCAAAATTTCAAAATTTCAAAATTTTAAAATTTTAAAATTTCAAAATTTCAAAATTTCAAAAGCATGAGCATGAGCATGAGCATGAGCATTATGACCGCACAATTCGTAGTTGCTACTCCGTGATTGACTAGAACTTGCGAAATTGTACAAAGAACACAATAAATGGGGCTTGGGACTAGCTACCCATTCTCAATTTACACGTTTCGGGAGCTCAAATATCTAAAGTCAATAACGGCGCCGGCCACGTCCTTACGGTCATATAGGAAGGGGAGGATTGTTAGTCCGACTTTCGTTGCTACTAGAGACCGAGAACACCTCTGCATCTCCACGATTGTCTTGGGATAGGATATCGTTTTAGTTACAAAGGATAATGTATCTGGATTCACTTCGGTAAGTGATGCGATCTATGGGATGGGAAATAACACTCTCGCTGGCTGAAACTTTCACTTTCTGATTTATTCACTCACCCGCGCAAAGCAGAACAAAATTACGACGACCGGCCGATCGTTTTGCCTTCCGCACAAAGCAAAACTAAACTTCGATGACCGGCCGATCCGCTTACTGGAGAAACACGACCGGATAAGAAACAAACTTTCACTTTCTGATTTATTTACTCACCCGCACAAAGCAAAACTAAACTTTGACGACCGGTCGATCCGCTGACTCGAAACAAGAGCCAACACGCACTGAACTAATCTCGCTTAACTTTTCAAAAGGACCTAAGTAACATTTTTTTCATGAATTAATTTTAATAGCGCAATCAACAGAAAAACATGAAAGCTTTTGATTACAGTACTCAAATTAATTCATGAAAAAAATGTTACTTAGGTCCTTTTGAAAAGTTAAGCGAGTAATTAACTTTACTACCGGCCGCGCAATGCAAAACACAAAATTTCGGCAAATTGCGCAATCGTTCGGCCGTCCGAAACAAGAGCCAACACGCACTGAACTAATTAACTTTACTACCGGCCGCGGAATGCAAATCACAAAATCTCGGCAAATCGCGCGATCGTTCGGCCGTCCGAAACAAGAGCCAACACGCACTGAACTCATTTCAAAATTTCAAAATTTCAAAATTTCAAAATTTCAAAATTTCAAAATTTCAAAATTTCAAAATTTCAAAATTTCAAAATTTCAAAATTTCAAAATTTCAAAATTTCAAAATTTCAAAATTTCAAAATTTCAAAATTTCAAAATTTCAAAATTTCAAAATTTCAAAATTTCAAAATTTCAAAATTTCAAAATTTCAAAATTTCAAAATTTCAAAATTTCAAAATTTCAAAATTTCAAAATTTCAAAATTTCAAAATTTCAAAATTTCAAAATTTCAAAATTTCTAATTTAAATTTAAATTTCTAAATTTGTAAATTTCAAAATTTCTAAATTTCAAAATTTCAAAATTTCAAAATTTCAAAATTTTAAAATTTTAAAATTTCTAAAATTTTAAAATTTTAAATTTCTAAATTTCTAAATTTCTAAATTTCTAAATTTCTAAATTTCTAAATTTCTAAATTTCTAAATTTCTAAATTTCTAAATTTCTAAATTTCTAAATTTCTAAATTTCTAAATTTCTAAATTTCTAAATTTCTAAATTTCTAAATTTCTAAATCTTTTAATTTCTAAATTCCTAGACTTCTAAATCAATTGAAAAATTATTGATTGGAACATTTTTACAGAATGGACAATAAAAAAATTTCATAACTTCGGCAGTACTTTAGAAGTGTACACCCCTAGAGTAGCCAGTTGATGCAGAGTAGTCAACCTTTTAGAAATTTAGAAATTTAGAAATTTAGAAATTTAGAAATTTAGAAATTTAGAAATTTAGAAATTTAGAAATTTAAATTTCAAAATTTCCAAATTTCAAAATTTCAAAATTTCAAAATTTCAAAATTTCAAAATTTCAAAATTTCAAAATTTCAAAATTTCAAAATTTCAAAATTTCAAAATTTCAAAATTTCAAAATTTCAAAATTTCAAAATTTCAAAATTTCAAAATTTCAAAATTTCAAAATTTCAAAATTTCAAAATTTCAAAATTTCAAAATTTCAAAATTTCAAAATTTCAAAATTTCAAAATTTCAAAATTTCAAAATTTCAAAATTTCAAAATTTCAAAATTTCAAAATTTCAAAATTTCAAAATTTCAAAATTTCAAAATTTCAAAATTTCAAAATTTCAAAATTTCAAAATTTCAAAATTTCAAAATTTCAAAATTTCAAAATTTCAAAATTTCAAAATTTCAAAATTTCAAAATTTCAAAATTTCAAAATTTCAAAATTTCAAAATTTCAAAATTTCAAAATTTCAAAATTTCAAAATTTCAAAATTTTAAAATTTTAAAATTTTAAAATTTCAAAATTTCAAAATTTCAAAAGCATGAGCATGAGCATGAGCATTATGACCGCACAATTCGTAGTTGCTACTCCGTGATTGACTAGAACTTGTGAAATTGTACAGAGAACACAATAAATGGGGCTTGGGACTAGCTACCCATTCTCAATTTACACGTTTCGGGAGCTCAAATATCTAAAGTCAATAACGGCGCCGGCCACGTCCTTACGGTCATATAGGAAGGGGAGGATTGTTAGTCCGACTTTCGTTGCTACTAGAGACCGAGAACACCTCTGCATCTCCACGATTGTCTTGGGATAGGATATCGTTTTAGTTACAAAGGATAATGTATCTGGATTCACTTCGGTAAGTGATGCGATCTATGGGATGGGAAATAACACTCTCGTTGGCTGAAACTTTCACTTTCTGATTTATTCACTCACCCGCGCAAAGCAGAACAAAATTACGACGACCGGCCGATCGTTTTGCCTTCCGCACAAAGCAAAACTAAACTTCGATGACCGGCCGATCCGCTTACTGGAGAAATACGACCGGATAAGAAACAAACTTTCACTTTCTGATTTATTTACTCACCCGCACAAAGCAAAACTAAACTTTGACGACCGGTCGATCCGCTGACTCGAAACAAGAGCCAACACGCACTGAACTAATTAACTTTACTACCGGCCGCGCAATGCAAAACACAAAATTTCGGCAAATCGCGCGATCGTTCGGCCGTCCGAAACAAGAGCCAACACGCACTGAACTAAATAACTTTATTACCGGCCGCGCAATGCAAATCTCAAAATTTCGGCAAATCACGCGATCGTACGGCCGTCCGAAACAAGAGCCAACACGCACTGAACTAATTAACTTTACTACCGGCCGCGCAATGCAAAACACAAAATTTCGGCAAATCGCGCGATCGTACGGCCGTCCGAAACAAGAGCCAACACGCACTGAACTAATTAACTTTACTACCGGCCGCGCAATGCAAAACACAAAATTTAGGCAAATCGCGCGATCGTTCGGCCGTCCGAAACAAGAGCCAACACGCACTGAACTAATTAGCTTTACTACCGGCCGCGCAATGCAAAACACAAAATTTAGGCAAATCGCGCGATCGTTCGGCCGTCCGAAACAAGAGCCAACACGCAGTGAACTAATTAACTTTACTACCAGCCGCGGAATGCAAATCACAAAATCTCGGCAAATCGCGCGATCGTTCGGCCGTCCGAAACAAGAGCCAACACGCAGTGAACTAATTAACTTTACTACCAGCCGCGGAATGCAAATCTCAAAATTTCGGCAAATCGCGCGATCGTACGGCCGTCCGAAACAAGAGCCAACACGCACTGAACTAATTAACTTTACTACCGGCCGCGGAATGCAAATCACAAAATCTCGGCAAATCGCGCGATCGTTCGGCCGTCCGAAACAAGAGCCAACACGCACTGAACTAATTAACTTTACTACCGGCCGCGCAATGCAAAACACAAAATTTAGGCAAATCGCGCGATCGTACGGCCGTCCGAAACAAGAGCCAACACGCACTGAACTAATCTCGCTTAACTTTTCAAAAGGACCTAAGTAACATTTTTTCATGAATTAATTTTAATAGCGCAATCAACAGAAAAACATGAAAGCTTTTGATTACAGTACTCAAATTAATTCATGAAAAAAATGTTACTTAGGTCCTTTTGAAAAGTTAAGCGAGTAATTAACTTTACTACCGGCCGCGCAATGCAAAACACAAAATTTCGGCAAATTGCGCAATCGTTCGGCCGTCCGAAACAAGAGCCAACACGCACTGAACTAATTAACTTTACTACCGGCCGCGGAATGCAAATCACAAAATCTCGGCAAATCGCGCGATCGTTCGGCCGTCCGAAACAAGAGCCAACACGCACTGAACTCATTTCAAAATTTCAAAATTTCAAAATTTCAAAATTTCAAAATTTCAAAATTTCAAGATTTCAAAATTTCAAAATTTCAAAATTTCAAAATTTCAAAATTTCAAAATTTCAAAATTTCAAAATTTCAAAATTTCAAAATTTCAAAATTTCAAAATTTCAAAATTTCAAAATTTCAAAATTTCAAAATTTCAAAATTTCAAAATTTCAAAATTTCAAAATTTCAAAATTTCAAAATTTCAAAATTTCAAAATTTCAAAATTTCAAAATTTCAAAATTTCAAAATTTCAAAATTTCAAAATTTCAAAATTTCAAAATTTCAAAATTTCAAAATTTCAAAATTTCAAAATTTCAAAATTTCAAAATTTCAAAATTTCAAAATTTCAAAATTTCAAAATTTCAAAATTTCAAAATTTCAAAATTTCAAAATTTCAAAATTTCAAAATTTCAAAATTTCAAAATTTCAAAATTTCAAAATTTCAAAATTTCAAAATTTCAAAATTTCTAATTTAAATTTAAATTTCTAAATTTCTAAATTTCTAAATTTCAAAATTTCTAAATTTCTAAATTTCAAAATTTCTAAATTTTAAAATTTCTAAAATTTTAAAATTTTAAATTTCTAAATTTCAAAATTTCTACATTTTTAAATTTCTAAATTCCTAGACTTCTAAATCAATTGAAAAATTATTGATTGGAACATTTTTACAGAATGGACAATAAAAAAATTTCATAACTTCGGCAGTACTTTAGAAGTGTACACCCCTAGAGTAGCCAGTTGATGCAGAGTAGTCAACCTGTTTGGTTCGATACACCATTTTCGTCAAAGCTTGAAAACGCAATGCATCATAGGGATCAATAGCGTCCACCCACCTGTAACGGTTCATATATTTTATTTCAATCAAGGAAAAATAAAACTTTTAACAATGGTTTACAGCCATATTAGCGACGTTATTACCAGAGTTGAATGATCTGGGATTCTAATTATAGAGTGAAGAAGTATTTCAGTAGCACAGCATTTTCGTTTCGAAGCTTTAATTCTAGCGGCATTATTACTCCAAAAACCCTCATTAATCCACCTAGCGGTCTTGTATCATTAAAAAAGTTATTTGTCTATTGATTATGAGCTCATAGTTTGATCTGCCAAATTCTCGGTAGGAAAAAAAAAGAATTCCCCGTCGACAGCATATTGCGAATAAATCGGTGAAAAGTTAGTGCGCACAAATACAAAAATACGTACACACAGGCATTGCCTTAGATCGTTGAACTGAGCCGATTGATATATAACACTTTTATTACCCAGGTCTTTTATAAAAAAAACTCGTTTTCTCTCTCTAGAAAATCAAAAAGGTAAAAAATATGGCTTAATTGTGGATCAAAGTCGGGAATGAGTGCGCTGCGTAAATGGCTCTAATCCCTATTTGAAATTTTTTGTGGAGTGCAATATTTTTATAACATAATTTACTCAGCTTAAAATTCGCACATAATTCGACCGGCAATTAAAGTGTCAATCACGTTGCTACCTTCAAATGCATACATCTGTGAAGCCGATTCAATTCCGTGCTGGTGCATCTATCCCTGGATAATGTAGCCGAGCCATGCAATATAGAACAATGAAGTTGGATTGCGCGGGGGATTAGCAAATCAGTAGCAACGCAACAGCTGTTGTGGGATTTACCTCACCTGCAGTGACGACAAATGAGTGTACGGAGTTGCGAATGAAATCAAGATCATAGAAAAAAATGAGCAAAGCTTTGCACTAAATAGATATATTTCCGGTTCCTGCTAGTCGATATTGTGGGAATCATTGTAAAATATTTATTTGAGATGTTCAATTGTTTTATTTTGTAAGCAAAAGCGTAGGATTTCCAATCCGAAGATGACCAGTTCGATTGATGTGTTGTGTTGGATGTTTTCCTATGGGAAAAATTCTAGACTACCTGGGCATAGTGTATCCATTGTGCTTGCCACACGAGATTCACATTCATGGAATAGCAGTCTTAGAAAGCACCCAGTTGGAATGTAAAGCCATTGAAGAGGAATAATATGTGCGTTTCATTCGACATTTTTACGTGGATTGGGAAAATAACAGTTTTTCGGAACTCGTCGAGCACCTAAATAGCTGGGTTTCCTCCAATCAGTTTACGAAACGAATCGAAACGAAACTAACCGCAACGACTGTTGATCTGTTCATACGGACTTTGATGTTTCTTTTGTATTTGCGGATTGTGTTTGGTTCCAAAGAAACTATTCAAACAATGAATCTCTTGCTGATGTGTGAAATGGCTCGTTTAATATGCGATGATATTATCGCCGTTATTCAAACATAATCTTCGCCACCACAACTAACTATAGGTACACGTGCTCACACTATATGTATTAGGATCGCGTGCTACGACTGAAATATAAGCGCAATTGAAATGAAATTCCAACTGATCTATTAGTAGCTTTAGCGCTGCTGGTCTAACGTTTACCTTACTTTACTATAGTTCGGAGGATGTAGTATCGAACGAAAAAGTGCTATATAGAAATCTTCATAGTGAAATTTGCTATAGCAAACCTTTCATTTATTAATTTATTTGGTAATGTTTATTATAATGTGTTGCTAAATTTACTCCGTTACGAAACCTGCATAATGCATATTGGATAAAAAAATGTAATCAGATTTCGTCATTCGTTTACCTGCCATACTATAGAAAAGTGGTTATAAGCAATATGAGCAATCGTTAGCTAGTTGAAACATTATTAATATGAATAAACTGTACTGATCGACAATCAAATTTCATCACATTTCATGCACCAGGTGCCGAAGTATCCTCGCTTGAATTGTAATGGACAAAAAACTACACATGTGACCTGGCTATTTCTGGTTTTATCCACAACGTACATCACATACTGTATTCGCTTAATGCTTGCCGTCAATTAATGGTGTACGAGAATGTATCCGGAAATTGGGAAATCCCCTGAGTAATCTTTGAAAGCGAAATTTGAATACAAACGTGCATTGTTTAGCAGGGTGAATAATTAGGGAAATAAGCAAAAATCGAAAGCAATTTTCCTCGATCGTTATCATTTATGTTACGTTAGCTTGTAATTTGCTTACATTAAATGGCATTCTGAACACATATCGGTGATTTTTTATTCAGATTTATGCGCCAATTACTGCAAGTTCTTTCTTAATTTTTCATCCTTTTAGTGATGTGCGGTGATCTGCCCATATTAGTGTCATAGCCAATTGTTCCATCTCGCCACTCTCCCCCTGCATCAATTTGCGATCAAGTTGAAGTCTACCACCGTATATCTTCTACTGCCCCAAACACATCAAGCGAACTGAATAAAAGTAATTATTAAATTCTAGTCTGTGCATTCATTACAACTGCGTGTGCATTACAATGAAACTACAAGAAAATATGCAACACTGTCATTTATCTTTTTTTTCTCTAGATTTAAAGATGGGAATTCAGCATCAAATTAAAAAGGTATGGATCCTCTGTCATGGCCATAAGGGATCGAACCTACGAGTGCATTGACGATAATACCTACCCTAGTTTTAGGGAAGATAATACCCACCCTAGTAGTTAGGGAAGAGTAACGGTGGCGGAACTTGTGGAAATTGCACAGTCCCTTAGTGTAGGTAAGGCGCCATGACCGGATGGTATTCTGAACCTGGCCATCAAGGCGGCCATTGCTGAGGCTCCCGAGATGTTCAGATCTATCATGCAGAGATGCCTGGACGAGGGAGTCTTCCCTGAAGCATGGAAAAGGCAGAGCTTGGTCGGCATATAGACCAATATGCCTGCTTGATACGGCGGGGAAGATGCTCGAGAAGATCATCCTCAACAGGTTGTTGATACGCACGGAGGGTGTGGATGGTCTATCGAGTAACCAGATTGGCTTCCGAAAGGGTAAGTCGACCGTAGACGCTATCTTGTCGGTTACCAAATCCGCGGAGATAGCTATCCAGCGTAAGAGGAGGAGAGTTCGCTATTGTGCAGTAGTGAGTCTCGACGTGAGGAATGCATTCAATAGGGCCAGTTGGGCAGCTATTGCAGATGCGATCCTGCGTCTTGAAATTCCCGGTTACCTGTACAACATTCTCGGAAGCTACTTCCAGAATCGAGTACTGGTATACGACACGGAGGCGGGGCGGAAGTGCGTTGACATAACCTCAGGGGTTCCGCAAGGTTCCATACTGGGTCCGGTGTTATGGAACGTCATGTACGACGGTGTCTTTAGGTTGAAGTTCCCGGTGGGCGTGGTAATCGTCGGCTTCGCTGACGATATTACGCTGGAGGTCTACGGTGAATCGATCGAAAAGGTGGAGTTGACTGCAGCTCACTCTATCGCAATTGTGGAGGAGTGGATGAGTTCCAGGAAGTTAGAACTGGCTCACCACAAGACTGAGGTGGTTGTTGTTAACAACCGAAAGTCGGAGCAACAAGCGGTGATAAGGGCAGGCAACTGCACGGTCACCCCTGATCGCTCCATCAAACTCTTGGGGGTAATGATCGACGATAAGCTCACCTTGGTAGCCACGTCAATTACGCCTGCAAGCGTGCCTCCACATCTATAGTGACATTGTCCCGGATGATGTCCAATAGCTCTGCGGTTTATGCCAGCAAGCGCAAGCTTCTGGCTAGTGTCGCTCTGTCTATACTGAGGTATGGGGGTCAGCTTGAGGCACGGCCTAGGGTGGTCGGTATTGGCCATTTTTGTCGAATACTGGTTTTCGGTATTTGATGGAGTCAAACCGGTAATACCGGTAGAATACCGGTTTTGTGAAAATTTCAGGTTGTAAAAGTAAAACTTTTGATTTGGATGAAAAACTAATATTTGTTGACAAACTTCAAATGTTAAAATCATTGCTTGCTAAGCTGGGCAATGCGAAACTTAAGTAGACATTACGTACTGAGCGACGAATCTCCCAATCCGCTTTGGATTTTGTTAGCAATATTGCCAACTACTGAGAATGCTCTCTCTGGTTCAACCGAAGCTGGACGAATGATTCCAAGACCATCGAAAATCAGTGTCAAATACTTGCCCAATTCATAGTAGTAGAATTTCTGACGGATTGTATGCAAGGATCCTGGCGTCAACGTATTTGCCACCAGCAACGCTACAGTCTCTTCACAAGTTTTTCTTTAACCGATAAACCAGAAAAATATCCATAGAGGCATCTTCTTCGTACCGATCGTCAGGTATGGTCGCTGTCTTAGTTACAATGGACAAAATCAGGAATGATTAGACGCTTCAAGATCCCATACGCTTGCTTAATCAAAGTAGCTCTGGATGCCTCGAAGAAAATACCAAGATCGTTTCTGATTACCTAATTGCTTCAGGGCAGAATTATTCAAAAAAGAAAAAAAATGTCGGCGTATTTGGATCATCTCTCTTGCATTCATTACTTAAAAGCATCGAAATAGTGGCGGAAATTTCTGTGGCTAGATTTGATAATAGTTCCAACGTAAATTGGAACGCCATGTCGGCTTCATAATAGAGTGTAGAACTCACAGTGCAGTAGCTCCACAACAGCTTGAACAGGTTTGAGGGCTTGAATTATTTCAGCGTGCCTTGGCAACAGCCACTAATTTAAATTCTTTTCCGAATTCAGAACGGACATATTTTTGCAGATAATCTTTTTTCACAGGTGATCTCCGGAAAAGCACTATTACGGCTCGTACATTTTTCACAATTTCATACATTGCGGGAAAACTCTCAACGATATCAACAATGTTCATTTAAGAAAAAGTCATTCGTAGTTTGACAGATGGCTAAGAGAATGAAGCAACAGGTATGATTAATGACGATGTTGATCGATTTTTGTTGTAGTGTAAACGTCGTCAATGATGCTTACTTGGGCAAAGTTACTCATGCGCGAATTCAATTGATGTATTTTTGCTCGATGAGTCTTTACTGCTTGTAACCGAATATTTGACCCATCTATGCTGGACTTCCTGTTTATATATGATATGGGCTGATATGCGATTACAGGCAGTTGAAGTGATATAAGTAGATGGAAATTATTCGAGATTTTTAATACTGATAGCAACATTTGAAATATCGGAAAGACCCATGGGCGTAGCCAGGATTTCGATTAGGGGGGGAGGGGCAAATTTTTTAGGTCTTCTGAATCGTTGTTTTATAGTAGTTTAAAAAAAAAACACATGAATATTAGTGCTTGGTACTTTTTCCTTCTAAGCTCCAAACACTTTGAAACCAAACCCACAACCAACAGTAAAGGCTGAATCTCAACAGCGCGTTGCGCGTCAGCGTTGAAGTCAGCGTTTTGTACTAAAACGTAATGCCAATAAACGTGACGCATTCACGCCCGGATTCTTCAGGAATGCCTCCAGAAATTTCTTCGGCAATGTCTTCAGGAATTCCACCATCAATTTCGCCGGGAATTGACCGTAAATTCCACCATTATTTACTCCAAGAAATCCTCCACGAATTCTTTTATAAGTTCTGCAGGGAATTCTTCAGATAATTCTTTCGTGCTGTTTCTCATAAAAAATCTGAAAAATTGCACCGTGGAATTCCTAAAAATATTCCGTGAAAATTCCGCAGAATTTCCAATAAACATTCCTGAGAATTCCGCGAAAAATCCTCGAACTTCCTGTTTAAATTCCATATTTTTTTCCGTGAAAGTTTAGAATAATTTCTTGTGAAAATTTCAAAGAATTCCTCCAGGAATTCCACCGAAAATTTATACAGAAATTATACCGAAAATAAAATCAACAATGGAATTTTTGGAGGAGTTCCTAGATTAATTCCCAAAGATATCCAGAAAGAATTCCGGTGGAAACTTCAAGATTTCCACTGGACATCCTGCAGGAGTTCCTTCGAAAATTCCTCCGGGAATTCTTCCAGGAGTTCAACTTGCAGATCCTCCCAGAATTCCTCCAGGATTTCCTCCGAGAATTATTCCGGTAGTTCTATCGGCAGTTCCTACGAGGGCTCTCTGAAAATTCTTCCGGGAATTTCTCCAGAATTTCCTCTGGGAATTATACAGAAATTCCTCCAGAAGCTCCTCCGAGAATTTCTCTGGGAGCTCTTCAAGGAATTCTCCGGGAGGTCCTCTGATGATGATGATGATGATGGTCCTGCTACATACCCCTACAAAGGTTTCAGCTAGATGAGATTTGTCTATAAGATGAATTCTCCAAAATTTTTTCCGAGAAGTCTTCTGGTAGATTCACTGGCAGTTCCTCCGGAGGTTCATTTAAAAAATCTCCCGGGAGTTTCTTTAGAAATTCCTCCGGGTATTCCACCAGTAGCTCTTCCAAGAGATCATTCAGTCTTTTTTCAGGAAATCATTTAGGCTTTCTTCAGAAAATTAGCTGGAAATTCCTCCCGAAGTTCTTCCGATAGTTTTTCTGGGAGTTCCTCCGGGAGGTCCTCTAGGAATTCTTCTAGGAGTTTCTCCTGAAATTCCTCCGGTAGTTCTTACGGGAGCTCCTCCGGCAGTTCCTACGTGAATTCCTCCGGGAGATCCACCAGCAGTTTTTATGAGCATTTCTCCGGGAGTTTCACCACCAGTTCCTTTGAGAAGGAACTTCCGGAGTAATTTCCGGAGGAACTCCCAGAGGAATTTCTGTAGGAATTCCCGGAGAAAGTATCAGAGAATTTTCGGAAGAACTGCCAGAGGAACTTCTAGATGAATTTATTGAAGAACTACAGGAAGAATTTCCGGAGGAAATCCTGGAGGAACTCTCGTAAGAAATTCTGGATGAATTCCAGGACAAACTCCTGCAAGAATTCTTAAAGGACCTCCCGGAGGAGCTCCCAGAGAAATTTTCTGAGGAACTTCTGAAGGAATTTGTAGATAAATTTCCAAAGAAAGCCTTAATGAACTCCTGAAAGAAAGTCTGAATGAATTTCTGGATTAACTACTAGTGGAACTCCCGGAGAAATTTTCAGAGGATCAGCCGATGGAATACCCGGATTTGAATTTCTAGAGAACTTCCGAAATCCCATTTCCCTTGAAATTCCTGCCAAATATCCTCAAAGAATCCCCTGTAAAGTTTTTGGAGAGATTACTAGAGGAACTTTTGGAAAAACTCCTGGGGGAGCTCCCGGAGGAACTCCCACAAGCACTTCCAGAGGAATTCTCACAAGGTAGTACTGAAATAATTATTGGAGAAGTTCATGAAGGAATTCCTGGACAAATATCAGAAGGAATTCCCGAAAAAATACCAGGAGGAATTAATGCAGAAATTACCAGATGAAATCCAGAAAGTATTCCCAGATGAATTGCTGTTCTTTGTTTGTTCTGAAGAAATTCCTGAAAGAACTCTTGGAAGATATCTTGGAGGAACTCTAACATTAATTTCCGAATGAAATTCTGGAGTAAATTCCTAGTGAAGTCCGGAAAGAATTCTAGAACAATTCCGCGGAAAAAAATCTGGAGAAATTTCTGAAGGAAGAGAAAAATTTCCGGGGAAATACTTGGATGAATTCTTGGAGAAATTCCTAAAGAAATTTCTAGAGGAATTCTTGAAGGATATTCTGAAATTGAATTCCAAAATGTAATTCTAGAGGATTTCGCAATTGAATTTATAGAGGTATTCCCGGAAAAAGTCCTGGAAGTTAAGGCTACCTTACACCTCGGGAAAATTTTCCGCCGGATTTTGGTCGCCGGGATTTTGATTTCCCGGGCCCAAATCCCGAAAACATCGCATATGCAAAAATACATGGGGAAAAAATCCGCGGATCAAATTCCCGAGGTGTGAGGCTACCTTTATCCCGGAGTAATTTAAGGAAGAGTTCCTGGAGGAATCCCGGAGCAGTTTCTTATAGATTAGCAGATGAAATTATGGAGCGAAATCGGAGGATTTCCGTCATAAATTACTGAAGAAACTTCTAGTGGAATTTTGGGAGGAAATTCCGTATGTATTCTTGGAGGAACTCTAGAATGCATTCCTGAAGGAAATGTCGCAGATTTTTCTGGAAGACTAGCCGTCTAGAAGTAAAACTTGAAGGGAGGAAAAGAAATCTTCAAGAAACTTCCACATGAATTTCCTAAAACAAAATTAGTTGGGGGTTTCTAGATAAGGAGAAATTACAATTACAGGAGAAGGATTTTCAAACGATTTTCAGAGGAATTTGTGGATAATTTTCGGGAATTGAGAAGTTCCCAGGGGAGCTTCTAGAAGGATTTCTAGGAGAATTCTTGAGCCCGAAATGTTTCGAGTTTTTTTGAAATTTCATATAGTATGGATCCTGGATACCCTTATAAGTTTTTTGGGAATCTTTTGAATTTCAAAAACCTATTTCTGAATATGATTGGATCGTATCGACATCGTTATCGGTGAAGACATAGAGTGCTTCGAAATGCGCGGCACGAGTGGCTTCCGTAGGACTGTCAGGTTGGCCTTAATTGTCAAATGGCAGCGTGTGTGGAACAGTTCCACTAAGGGTAGATGCACACATAGGTTGATACCGGAGATAGGTACGTGGGTCAAGAGGCGCCATGGGGAAATCATTTGCCACCTGACCCAGGTCCTTACAGGCCATGGTTGCTTCAGACAGTATCTACACCGGTTCGGACACTCGGGCTCGCCCGGGTGTCCAGTGTGCGCAGGTTTAAAGAAAACGGCGGAACACGTGTTGTTCGTGTGCTCACGTTTTCGCACAATGCGTGACCACATGCTTGCCACATGTGGTCTGGACATTACCCCGGACAACCTAGTCCGGAGGATGTGTAAAGATGAAGTAGGCTGGAACGCCGTTTTATCGGCTATCGTCTAAATCGTCTCGGATCTACACAGAAGGTGGCGCGTGGACTCGAAGAATGGCTAGTTCAGGCGCAAATAAGAGTTGGTCCAAGGGTTCGGAGTCGGCTTCATGGCTCATACCGGTGCCCTGTGGTCGAACTCGATCCTTTTATCGAATAAGTGGCCGCGCAAAGAACAATGGTATTGTCGCTTTCGTGGCGTCGGTCAACCGGACGAGTTCCGAGCCCGATAACGGAAAGGGGTCCTCGTCAAGGCTGGGGCAAGAATTGGCCCTATCGCAGAGAAGTCAATTTGGGGTGCACGCGGCATCATCATTCTTGATACCAGTCGTGCACAGGGAAGCAGGCGCGAAGTCGACCCTTCCCACCTTCCGAGGACATAGGGCATGGTAAGGCCACCTGGAAGGCCGACAATGCGCTGGCACGATACCATGGTGTTCTTCTAAATAGCTGCAAGGACGCACAGCTAACCTCGAGGGTGCGTTGTGCACTGGCCCCCCTTTGAAGCATTACTTTCTGGTTGTACCGAAGGGGCGATGGGTTTGGCGGCAATGGAAACGGTTTAGCGGGTCGGGGATGTAGTCCTGCCTCCCTAGTTTGGCAGGTGGTCCTTAACCCCGCACTTTCTGGACAACCCAGGATGTCTGTTGAGCAGATTCTCCCTCCATTGCTTAGGAAGAAAAAAAAATACACACAGACATCATCTCAATTCGTCGAACTGAGTCGATCGGTATATAACCAGGGTTTGCAGAAATCGTTCTCATAAGATAACGAACAACGATAAAAAAAAGGCAAAAACTGTTCCGAATCATAACAAGCCATAATAACAAATTTATCAAACTTGTATACAAATGCGAAAAAACAGAATCGGATAGGCAGCCCCCACGGAAAAATGGTGATTCTCGCTTTGTTTTTGCTCCTTTCGTGTTGGTTACTGCACAGCTGTGTATTACAAGTTGAAATGGATCGTCAGAGCCAGTGCTCCCCACGTTTGGAGCTTTCTAAAAGAAATTTATCATGGGGTATAACATCCCGAATCAGTTCTCTATCATGACAGCTTGCGAAAAAAGTTTCTCGCGCTATGCTACATATCGTATATGTATACAGAGATGATAAGTGAGAGACTTGCTCTTTCTCTTTAGGATTCAATCCCTGTATATAACACTACGGGTCTTCTATAAAAAGTTTGTTTTTGAGCGATCATATAGCCTTTACGTATACTTAAATACTAAGTTGAAAGAAGAAGAAACGGAGAAAAAGAAGAAGAAGAATATGACGAAGAAGTCTGATCTTAACTCTATGAAGAACGTATACTATCGTTCGTAGGGAGTAAAAAACGGAGCGTAAAAGGCAGAGGTTTTATGTTATCCGTAAAACTCATAGTAACGCTCTTAAAATTTTGGTGAATTTCTGGAAACTTGTTGCGTTGTCAAGCAAACAAAAAGAAATGGTTCAATCACAGGTAATTGCCTATTTCCGGGGATTAAACCACCCGACTTGGACGTTAATTTACAATGTTATGAAAACTCATATGTGGATATGTACGTTATATGGAAGATATTGATTTGGAAAATGTATTGGAGGTAACCACTTTCCCGATTGCGAGTGATTTGACTATGCGTCAAATTCTTCAAACTTATTTTAAAAATTGTCACTCTCTACATCGATGTTTTTTTACTCAATGGTCCATTCAATATCTAGTAAGAAAGAGTTTTGGTTTAAAGGCACTTCTAGATTTGGTTGGTTTCAAAAACTATAAAATCCATTGATTGTCTAAATCGCCATCGTACTCTAAATCCATTGGCACAACAAAAGTTAACGCCTTCAATAAAGTTAATCCAGAGTTCCAAAACATAAGGTTGAACACCGCACCGGTTTAGTTTAAAATCCATTCGCTTAGTGGCACTATTGTAATGTATAGAAAGCTACCGTTTTCTACTGAGAGAGTGAAAACATTGTCTGCATATTTCCTTCATTAAAATTCACATGTTAATCTCATGTAATAGTTTCATTATTCTCAATTATTGTAGCTACGCTTCATCAACAAAACCATATTCCAAAACAAAACAAACCTATCATGGCTGTTTGCTAACGACACTCTCTCGCTGCACCTGCGACCCGATCGACGACGGCGAGCGATTGGAAATTCCTGGAAATACCCCCTTCCAAAGCGAGACAAGTTTTCAAGATCACGTGTTAGCCTTTTCGAATTTTGTTTTGCTATGTTTTTGATTAACAAACCTATGATGCTTGATGCTTCATTTTATTTCACCAACCGGCACGCATTTCAGTAGACAACATGTGGAACGACATGAGATGATGAACAGGCACAAGTCAGGGGTTCCCCGTCTATGGAAATACGCGATTGAGAATACATTTTTTTCTTCATTTACTTACCTTTATCATTACAGTGATACTACAGAGGATCAGTGGCATTAGCACCAACCGGTAGAAGAGCCAAATACTGCATGATGTATGTTTTGCCATGGCAAAGTATTTTTGTCGACCCTTGGTTTTGAAGATTTTTTTTCACTAATTACTACGTTGGTTTGGACAGGTTTTCAGTATGACTAGAATTCAACGATGATCGAGAGCACTGCACCTGGTGGCGTTATTGCTTCACATTTCGATTTTGGCACCTGGTGACGAAATGTACATTTCGAATATATATTTTTCACATATTCCGATCATCAATCTGCGCACTTTGTTTAGCACTAATACCGAAGCACTAGTCACAGTGATGATACGCTTGTATCTCTCCAATTTACTCTGCTATTAGTATCGACCGCTGCGAATGACTTGATGACCACACCGACTGGATATACTGTCGCTAATAGAGCTACTCGTCTTTCCAGTTTATGAACCCGGTAAATAATTGTAAGTAGTCGTGATGATTGCATTCATACACGAACGGTCGAAGCGGATTATTACTAAAACTTATCCATCGCCCGGAGACAGTTGTACGCTTGTTTGCGCATCGACTGTGACAATGCCGCGTTCAGTTACCCGTTACACTTGACACACGTCCGATCGAAACCATGGGAAATGATCAACTGATCGGGAGTGCGGGCTTGCGCCAGAGAGAATCAGTCTAGCCGACAAGCAGCTTAACATGCGCCTGGGGAATTAATCGAAGAGAAACTTTTGCTAATCAAATTTGCATAAATAGCATCGTGGAGAGAAATAGAGTCGACGTTGGTCAGCTGCAAAACCTGTTTTGATAAGGGGGAGGTTTTTTTTTAGAATTTCGAAATTGTTCATTTCGTGATAGCAGCTGATATTTTTGGTTGTGTTTAATAGCGAACGAATTGGATTGCGTTCAACGGGAGGAGCTGGGGCACTAATGGTAAAATGGACCATTTAGGGAATCGGAAGCGATAAATGTAAAAAGTGCTATTACACCCGATTCGGCCGTGTAAAAAAAATCCCATACAAAATTTTTGCAAAGTTGCTCCATTTTGCATGATTCGTCGAGAAATTATAAAACTTTTTTTTACACGGATTTTCGAATTTTGAACTGAAAACTTTTTTTACACGGAACGCATCCCCCGTGTAAAAAAAGATTCGGGTGAAAACGGTATGAAAAACAGTCGTTCTTAATCTCAGCCTTGATACACAACATGGCTAAATAGCTAATCTTACTAAATCTCCTCGCACACTAACGAAATAAGCACGATTATCGTACACATCGCCGAAGCGGCTGCATGAATGATCAAGGACCATGTGAGTCCCGGTAGGTTGAAAGAATGAGTTTAGTTAAGCCGTAATTCTTTCTGACCAGTATCAAAATCATTATCATACCTCAATAATATAGTACTCACGAGCGAGTAAACTTGGAAAGGAAGCATCTTGTTCATCGTTTCACTCAGGGGGACGGACCATTTAGGCAGCACATCTATTATTTTTCGGTTGGATTTCAACCAAATGACCTCATTTAATTTACATCACTAGAAACCTACAGATAGCATGCATGTACTAAGATTCTGTTGTAATATAACAAAGTAATAATGTTCCGTCTAACTCCCTATTTGTCAAATTCAATTCGCTCGAAATCACTCGTAACACAATTAATTATTTGTATTATTATATTCAAGAATATCTGAGGTTAAATACAACGCCAAGAAATTGATAACGGTACATCGATTAATGAGCCTGAAGTGACAATCGCATGCCGCACCATATCATATAAGGCGGTAGGAGAGAACAGCCCAATATGCACTCCTTAAGCTTTTTAGATTTTTTTAACAATATCAACCAAAATACCGAACCATTTCAACGAACAGACGTAAAATGTACTAAACTAGCAACATGTCTCAATCATCTCCTACTCAAAACAGCAATGTTTTTGTGACGTTTGAACGAATTAAAACGTGTTTTAAAAATAGTCCTGGGATAAAACGCGCGAATGGTGGTGCAAACTACATAGCAATCTGTTTTAACACGATTTTTTTTTTCGCTCGTATTGTTGATCGTGTCACTTCAAATTAGCACCAAAATCTTTGCAACATGTTTAAAAAAAATCCGGAACAAATAAAAGAAAAATCACATGATAGTTAATATGCGTTAAACCTTCAGGATGAGTGCAAATTTGAGAAAATATAAATTATGTAAAAACAGAATTCAGTGTAAAAGAGTTGCATGAGAATTCAATGGTGAACGCATGGTTGTTTGTTTATCTTAGAGTATTGAACAAAAATCATACGAATGAGGATATGGATTTTGACAGGTTTGCATGTTCGTTCATTTTTAGGGGATAGATTTATCCCCTAGTGTCAAATCACCCCAATACTGATTTATTTTACAATAGTATGTGCGCGAATTTTAAATGTTTTCGTTTTTACAGGAGAATATGATGCAAAACGCCCATTCCACTCAATAATGCAACATAATACAATCATGAGAAAATAAAAGAAAAATGAACGAACTATAAATTAAAACTATTTTACACTCGATTCCATGCTTTAAACATAAGAATGTTCAACTTGTTTGCTCAATTCTTTAGAATGCTACTTGCACAACGCACTGTCTATGCCTTCGTTCGTTTTATATAATTTTCACCCTGGAAATTGCTTATGTTGCATTCGCAGTGCACTCGTATAGGTGACTCAGAAAAGATGTGACAAAGATGGCGTAGCTTGTCATCCCCATGCTTTTATCACATTTTCTGAAACCGAGTTGTCAATCTTTGTTAATAACAAAGGGAACGTTTCATCTGGCTCTATTGTTACCACCATCTGGGGTGACAATGGGTCTGGGGGTGAGAATGGGTCATCGCTCTCACCGGCAGTCTGGAGGTCGTAGAGCAAAATCGTTCAAAAAGGTCTCTTATGTTTTAGTCTTCTTGCCCTCAGATGCATTCAATCTATTCTACACGCATTCTAAGTAGTTGAAACAGTGACCCATTTTCACCCTCATTTGACCCATTGTCACCTCCGACGAAAGTACTTCTCCTTGCTCCTCATTCAGTGTTGATTGGACGGACTCCGTTGCACTCACATAGCTATTAGTACCATTCATAAGCTGAAAAGCGTTGATCAGAGCTTATATGTCCGACGGCTTTCCTTCCAATACATCCATTATCCGATCGATCTGACTTTTCAGATCCGACATATCCTGTCGCATAGAGCTCCATTCGGTATGTACATCATCGCAGCTCTTACTCCAGTTATTAAAACGAGATGAACATCCATCGCACAACCAAACAACTCCTCTGTGGCTCTCGGACATAATTAGCATTTGCTGCTTACTCATACCAATGCATGTTATATGAAACGCGCTACTGCAAGGCCCAGTACACACAACATACAATCCAGCTTCTGTGACGATTCGTTGTGCACATTTGCATTTTGTTAAGCTTGATTCTGCCATAATTAGAGATATTTTCTGTTTTGCTGAAAATTCTGTTTCTTCACTAATATTAGGTAGTTTATAGACAAGTTGCAATGATTACAGAAATTACAAAAGCGAAAACAGAGATACATTTAACGTTCCGAACAGCGTAACAAACTTTCCCAGCTTTTTCAAGCTATGCACACACAAACACCTTATTGGCGTTACATCCTCCACTGGTACATTTCCGCCTTGCTGCTTAGTGTTCATTCATCACTTCCACAGTTATTAACCGAAAGATTTCTAAGCCAAGTTACCATTTCTGCATTCGTATATCATGAGGCTAACATGATGATACTTTTATGCCCAAGGAAGTCGATACAATTTTCAAACCTAAAATGGCCTAGACCGGCACCGCGAATCGAACCCAGCCCTTCTCAGCATGGTCTTGCTTTCTAGCCGCGCATCGTACCGCTAGGTTAAAGAGGGCCCCGAGTCAAACGGGTTGCTAAGGCAAACAACTTTGTTGGCCGAATTACTGGCTCGGCCGAATGTCCCTTTTCGGCCAAATTACATTTTCGGTCAAACCATTTTCGTCCCAACGAAACAACGGACAAACGTTTCCGCCAAATGGATTTCGGCTTACCGTGTTAAGGCTCCCCCAGACCGAAGTGATTTCATCGCCGCGACGGCGACAACTAGTCGTCGCGATTCTATCGTTGGGTCGCTGCAGGCAATGTTCTATCTACGCTTCCATACCAACGGCGACAAAATCGCTGTCGCCAAGCGATAGAATCGCGTCGCGACTGTTGCGTCGCGTGTGTTTGGGGGAGCCTTTATTCGGCCTAGCGGCATTCGAAAAAATGGCTTTTCGCCGAATGGCTTTCGACTGAAGGACATGAAGGGCCATTTGACCGAAAGGTTTTTGGCCAAATAAATCATTGACCCATTTGGCCGAAAATGTCATTTAGCCAAAATGAATATAATGTGCTTTACTACAGGTGTGGGCCAAACCCTAAAGTGGTATTTGTTCAACGAAAATTCTCTCTTTTGAGAGAGAAACTCTCAGCTGGGTTGCCGAAGATGGCCGAAGGCGACCGAATGTGACGTCACGTCTGGCATACTCAGTACAAATTTTATAACAGACGTGACGTTTCACTTCTCCCGCCCCCTGTGGGTGGCAATGTTTACATTATTTTTCCGACTAATACAGACTTAGAGGACTTTGGCCCACACCTTTACTGAAGCACATCGTGTGTCCCCGTTATAAATATTTGCAATATCTCCACCCTAATATAATCGATACAGAACCACACATAAATTAAATTATTGCTAATTCGAGACCACACATAAAGTTTATTTGGATATATATTTTATTAGTAGTTTGCGTGGAGAATGGTTATGTGTGCGCTGATATACATCATAAGTTAAATCTATGGATTTTTGCCAATAAATATGTGTGGATTTTTAGTAGTGTAGCTATGCAAAAATGCGTGACAGAAGGAGGAGGGGAGTCTAGATATCTCAAAAAGCAGTGGACGTCATATTTGAATCACCCCTATTGTTGAATTTTAGTGAAAATAAAAGTATTTTACTTTTTTTGCTGCAGCTCAATAATGAACAACTAATATTGAATTATAATGGTAATATTCGTTCAGAAAAGTGGTTCAGTCTTGTAAAATGCCATCTGCATGTTATTTGACTAATTTGTTCATAACTTTCTTTAGATGTACTCATAAGGCTTGAGTAGTGCTATATTTTTGTCCAAGGGTACATTGCTCTAAATGTAACATCTGAGGCTGGGGAGTGAAATCTCTTCAAAATGTCACGTGTGATTTGACATAATGTCATTTGAATGATATTTTCCCTCCCACGCCCCAGATTACATATTTACAGCAATGTCTTGTTAGACAAAGTTGTAGGCACATTACACGCTACGCTACAATTTCGTCATACCTCATGAATTGATAGCAAGCTTCTGAAAAAAAAGTTCTGGGAGAATTATACAAACGAATGCAAATGACATTTAGCAACAATGAATGGTATAAACCTTTCTACAAGTGATTTTATGAGCTGGGGCATACCGGTATTTGACAAAAATGGTCAATACCGACCACCATAAACCGGAACAATTGAGCTACTTGATCATCCAAGACCGTGAACGCAGAACAAACCTCAGGTTTACCTCATTGTTATTGTGCATCTTGACTCAAGATGGAACACGTTGAAGACATTGGATCTCATGTTCATGGAAATTGGGATCATTTGCTTATTACACCGGATTGGGTAAATACCGAAGATGAGTATATTGGGAAAGTCTTGATTGATCTGGTAGATATTATTAACTAAACTCAATAATATTTTGGAGTATGATGCGTATATGCTTATTGAACCAGCTTGGGTATATACCGACGATGATGACATTGCAAAATCCTAGATTGATCTGATAGATACCTTGGACTGAACAGAACGTTTTAGAGTACATTGAGCATCCCGTATTCAAGAAAATTTGATTTGCATGATTGCGAATATGTTTACTGAACCGGATTGGGTGCATACCGACGATGCGGACACTGCCAAAGCTTTGATTGATCCAGTAGATACCTTGGGCTGAACTTCAGAACGTTTTGGAGTACCCTGATAAATTTGTATTTAACAAAATAGGGTTAACATGACGCGCATATGCCAATTGAACCAGATTGGGTGTATACCGGCGATGAGGACATTGCAAAAACCTTGGTTGGTCCGGTAGATACCGTGGACTGAACTCCAGAACGTTTTGGAGTACCTTGAGCATCCCATATTCAAGAAAATTGGATTTGCATGATATGCTTATTGAACCAGGTTGAATGTATTCCGACGACGAGGATATTGCCAAAATCTCGATTGATGTGGTAGATACCTTGGGCTGAACTCCAGAACGTTTTGGAGTACCTTGTGCTTATATGCTCATTGAACCAGATTGGGTGTACACCAACGATGAGGACATTACCCAAGCCTCGATTGATCCTGTAGGTACCGTGGGCTGAACTCGAGAACGTTTTGCAGTACCTTGAGCATCTCGTATTCCTGAAAATTAATCACAGGAATGCTCATAATGGTTCAACTTGTCTAAGTATTTAGAACCATCAAACAATGTGAGTTATGATTCAAACATGTCAGATTCATTTGCATGCTCTCAGAAACGAAATCTTCCCAAGGTTTCGGATATCTGGGTCTTCAGGATATAATCAAACTTGCCCCGATATTTTTCTTGCAAATCCAACATCCTGGTGAATAGTTTTGCTGAAGATAGTGGGGACCTTTCTCTCTTCTGTGATTTTACACAGCCAATCGAAAGCTCTGGGCATATATGACCCATCCGTCCTGAAAGGGTTAAGTGTGAGTATTTTTAGCACTGTAGAAAGTTTAAATTAGGGAACTCCTTTTTTGTATTTCCTCATATTTAGTGAAAGGGGGAGGGGCAATATCCCCTTGCTAAGCAAAGACTGCTTTGATGTCTTAGCTGTATCGATTACTATGGGTATTTTTACATTACGCTACGGTTCAACAATATGGCTAACTGATGTCATCTAAATATTATAGAAAATTTTATTCATATTGATAATATTCACGTTTCAAAAAAGTGGTGATATTTTGATGCTGAAAAACTCAAGAGAAAATCCGTCATTTAGTTTCCAGCTCTTAGGGAACAACGAACCGCGCGTCGTCGTAGCATCCCTAGCAGCTCACATGTCCTTCATAGGTCACTGCAACTCATATGTGACCAGATTCAGTCACAATCAAGTTGCTGCAATCATTTATGTCTGACTTGTGCTGCTCGGGATTCTGGTATGGACGACAGTGCTTAAAGACGCGTAGTACATGGGTTAGGGACAAAAGGTCGAAAGGACAAAAGGTTGAATGACGAAAGGTCGAAGGGACAAATAGTCGAAACTCAAAAGGTAGAAGCGACAAATGGTCGAAAAGGACGAAATGACAAAACGACGAACGAAACAAAAGGTCAAAAGGAAAAAACGTCGAACGAGACAAATGGTCGAGGGACAAAAGGTCGAAAAGAACAAAAGGTCGAATAGACAAGAATCTTAAACGGAGAGAATCAATTGCGCACAATAAAAGTTTTATTCATTTATTAAATCAGCAATCTTCTTTGTCTCTAGAATAACTATGCATAATATTGTTTTATAGTAATTACTCCATCTTTGAAAATTACTCATTCTTCAACTTTGATTGATGAGATGAGTGTATTACTTCTGCTTGAAGTAAAATGCATTTCACAAACTCTTTTGGAATATACTTCACTTGTTATCAACTTGTTCATGATCGATCTTCGTCTCTTTCGACCTTTTACCATTTGTCCCTTTTGTCCCCTTCGACCTTTTGTCTCTTTCGACCTTTTATCCCTTTCGACCTTTTTTCCTTCCAACCTTTTGTGACTTTCGGCGTTTCGTCTTTTTGGCCTTTCGTCCTTTCGACCTTTTGTCATTTCGACCTAAAATTATGTATGTTAGGCGAAAAAAGTGTAATAATAACAGATAGGAAGTTAGGGAAAACCGATTTTCTTCACATTTTGATGGAACGTCTTACATTTTGGCGAGGCAAAACGCCCTAGTGTAATGTACTACCAATGTACTACGCGTCTCCACGCACTGTTCATACCAGAATGCTGATTGGCCGAAGTGTGGTGAATTGTTTCCTAAAAGCTGCCAACTAAAAAGCGGGTTGCCTCATGAGTTTTCCTGCAACGAAATATCACCACTTTTTTTTTAAATGTTCATATTATCTATTTACCATTTAGATTTTCTCCAATTTAAGATGGCATCAGTTAGCTATGCTTATGCTAAAATAAGTCTCCTGTCAAATTTTCAGCTAATTCGGATAAAATTTCGAGGTGGCTCAAGTCGATTTAGTGTTTTTGGGCTATTTTCAATTTTGGAAAAAATGTAACAAGAGATATAAACGTCGAAAACTATCGCAACAACCTCTATACGGAAGCTTATAATATGCTCTACAAGTCTTGTGAACATTGCGATTCGTTCCGTTCACGTTTTGTCCATGTTAAAGTGATTTTCAAGCTTTTAAGTGCATAAAAATACTGTTTCCCCCAAAAGTCGTTGTTCTACAAAATTCTTGAGTTTATGACAAATGATTTTCAATTTATTATATTATTATTCCTCTTTTTTCCCTGGAAATTTGAGTAATATAATTGCCTCTGTGCGATTTACCGTTAAATTCTTAAAAATCAGAAGCTGAACATTTGTAATAAATTTGCACGTTAGGATTTCTTCAAGCAAGTTGTTCGAACAAAACATAAATTAAATCATATGATATTTGATGCTTACAACAAACGACTTCCAAATTTTGTTAAATTCATCATATGTCTGCATGCTTTTAACATTGAGTACATTGTAGTAACAAGTGAAATCGAAGCTTCTTTGTTTGAACAACTTGTTTGAAGAAATCTCAGCGTGCAAATTCATGACAAATGTTCAGCTTCTGATTTTTAATAATTTAACGGTAAATCGCACATGGGCAATTATATTACTCAAATTTCCAGGGAAAAAAGAGGAACTATAATATAATAAATTAACAATCATTTGTCATAAACTCAAGAATTTTGTAGAACAACGACTTTTGGGGAAACAGTATTTTTATGCACTTGAAAATCACTTTAACATGGACAAAACGTGAACGGAACGAATCGCAATGTTCACAAGACTTGTAGAGCATACCATAAGCTTCCGTATAGAGGTTGTTGCGATAGTTTTCGACGTTTATATCTCTTGTTACATTTTTTCCAAAATTGAAAATAGCCCAAAAACACTAAATCGACTTGAGCCACCTCGAAATTTTATCCGAATTAGCTGAAAATTTGACAGGAGACTTATTTTAGCATAAGAATTGTGATTTTTGGCTGACCGGTTGAATTTTTGATACTTTTTGAAAACATGAAGAGGTCTATTAAGCAGTCATTGCTTAGCTAGGGCATAATGCCACCCATTCCCCTAAAAAGCTCGATGAAGCTTCAATTTGCTTGAGTTTGCTGTCAACCCAAAACTGTTATTTCAAGTTGCTTTTCTGATTCACCGCTCGTGGCCACGCGTGGCTGAATGATTTGAAAGAAATTTGTTTCGCGAGCAAGTTCATGAATCTTGAACAGTTTAGTTACTGTTAGATGCAGTTGGTGATGGTGAATAAGGTTTGTTGCAGGTATTTTGTATGACGTGAGCGACGTAAAATATAAAATATGTTGTGTTTTTGCATAGCTTAAGGAGTAGAAACGATAAGCGATTTCGATGTTTTTCGTTACACCTCCATCGGCTTGTTGAATGCAAGATTTTATGGCATGTTTTACAGTTTTACATAATTCCTATGATGTTACAGTGCCGGCGACATAGCGACATCAGGGTATAGATATAAAATAGAATACTATTTCGTTAAATTGATAGCTTACTTTACTTTTTATTATTATGTCTGGTAACACTTATTAATTAATTATTAATCGGCCGTGTAGTGTCGAGCGGCAAAATGTGTTTGAATGGGATGATGGGATGCTGTGGGATATTTGTATTTGAACAAGTGCGAGTCGATGACGGAGCTGCTACTGTATGTCGATGCAGGTGATATCAAAAAGGATACAGGGGATGGACAAAATAATTAGGATAGGCAAATTTTGGGTAAAATTAGATGTGTTGTAACTATCTTAGTTATCATCCGATTTTGACAATTCAGGCATGCCCGAACTAGAAAATTAATGCAGTTTGACGGTATGTCCATGGAACCGACTATGGGCACCGGATTCCGGAGATATTCCGGGTTTTTTGGAGGTAGGTTCAAAACCATAAATTTGAGGTGGATATTAGGAGAAGTTGTGGTTAAAAATTGAATAATATTAGTAACCACAAATGAAGTAGGGCTCTTGCTGATTGGAACCACATATTGAGATTTGGAATCGGACCAGAATCAAGTGAGATATGGCCATTTCTTTAAAATCGGTTCCGATCGATACTTATCAAAGGAGTCAGGCCACAACTTCATTTGAATCTCGCTTTTTGATAGATCGGCCACTATGATTTTATTCTAGAAGTGCTCCAATGTGTCCAGAATAAAAAACCAATTGAATAAACGGATCCTGGAGTCGCTGGGATGTCCCCGGGGAACCTGTGAATGGGGACATTTAAGTTTTAGCACCAAAATCAGTCATTCGACGGCTCTTTTTTCATGGTATTCGATCAGGAAGCGAAGTATGAATATGAAATGGTCAATTTACGGTTCTGACCGATTCCAGGATCTACGGATTGGCCCCGAGGAACCTGTGGAAGAAGACATTTTAGTTTTTGCACAAAAACTAGCCATTCGACAGCTCTTCATTCATGGTTATCGATCAGGAAGCGAAGAACGAAAATAAAATGGACCATTGACGGCTCTGACCGCTTCCAGGACCCAAGGATTGGCCCCGGGGAACCTGTGGAATGGGACATTTTAGTTTTACCACCAAAACCGGTCGTTCGACGACTCTTTTTTCATGGTTTTCGATCAGGAAGCGAAGTATGAATATAAAATGGTCCATTGACGGCTCTGACCGATTCCAGGATCTATGGATTGGCCCCGAGGAACCTGTGGAAGGGGACATTTTAGTTTTACCACCAAAACCGATCGTTCGACGGCTCTTTTTTCATGGTTTTCGATCAGGAAGCAAAGTATGAATATGAAATCACAGACAAACAGACGTAACTCTTCATACAAACTGTTTGAAAAATTATCGTCATTCGCTTTTCGGAAAACACTACTGCCATCTGTTATCAGAATCGCGAAAAACACAGCCGGACATGATTATTTACCATTTGACGTTTGCTCCTAACGCATACATCTATATCAATCATCATCATCATCGTCATCAACACAGAAAACATTCAGCAGCATATACACTAATCAAATGTCAAAGCGATTGAACACTAGCGCCTCTCTTGGCACAATCGCGTAGCATAGATGTATTTCAAATCAACCGTTGTACACGTGTACGATGTTAAAATGAGAAGTGTTACGTCTGTTTGTCTGTGATAAAATGGTCCATTGACAGCTTTTCCCCCGAGGAACCTATGGAAGGGGACATTTTAGTTTTTACACCAAAATCAATCATTCGACAGCTCGTTTTTAATATAAGCAAAGCATTAATATAAAATTGACCATTGATGACTCTCAGGCCGCTCTCAGGACCTACAGATTCCCGCCGGAAAACCAGTGGAAAAGAACATTTAAGTTGCAGCACCAAAACCTTCATCTCGACGGCTTTTTTTTCGTGATTTTTGATCAGAAAGCGAAGTATGAGTATAAATTGGACCATTAATGGATCTGACCGCTTCCTGGACTTACGGATTGCCCTGGGAACTGTGGAAAGGGACATTTTAGGTTTAGCACAAAAACCAATCATTGGACGGCTCTTTTTTCATGGATTTCAATCAGAATGTGAAGCATGAACAAGAAATGGACCATTGACGGCTCTGACCGTTTTCTGGACCTACGAATAGCTCATAAGGAACCTGCCTATTTCATACTTCGCTTCCTGATCCAAAGCCATGAAAACAGAGCCGTTGTATGACTAGTTTTGGTGCTAACACTAAAATGTCCTCTTCCACAGATTTCCTGGGTCAATCTGTAGGTCCAGAAAGCGGTCAGAGCCCTCAATGGTCCCTTTTATATTCATTTCTCGATTCCTAATCGAAACCACTAGAAAAGAGACGTCGAATGACTGGTTATGATGCTTAAAATAAAATGTCCCCTTACACAGATTCTCCAGGAGCAATCCGTGGGTCTTGGAAGCGGTCAGAGCCTTCAATGAACCATTTTATATTCATACTTCGCTTCCTGATCAAAAATCGAATGACTGGTTTTAGTCCTAAAACTAAAATGTCCTCATTCACAGAATCCTCGAAGGCAATCAGTAGGTCCTGGAAGCGGTCAGAGCCGTCAATGGTCATTTAATTAATTTTTATTTAATTCATATTTCGCTTCCTGGTCGAAATCCATGAAAAAAGAGCCTTCGAATGACAGGATTTGATGCTAAAACTAAAATGTCCCCTTCAACAGGTTCCCCGGGGTCCAATCCGTAGGTCCTGGAAGAGGTCAGAGATGACAATGGACCATTTTATATTCATACTTTGCTTTCTGATCGAAAACCATGAAAAAAGAGCCGTCGAATGACTGGTTTTGGTGCTAAAAATTAAATGTCCTCTTCAACAGGTTCCTCGGAGGCAACCAGTAGGACCTGGAAGCAATCAGAGCCGTCAATGGACCACTTTATATTCATACTTCGCTTCCTGATCGAAAACCATGAAAAAAGAGTCGTCGAATTACTGGTTTTGGTGGTAAAACTAAAATGTACCCTTCCACAGGTTCCCCGGGGTCTTGAAAGCGGCCAGGGCCGTCAATGAATTATTTTATATTCATGCTTCGCTTCCTGATCGAAGACCATGAAAAAAGAGCCTTCGAATGACTGGTTTTGGTGCTAAAACTAAAATGTTCCCTGCCACAGGTTCCCCGGGGCCAATCCGTAGATCCTGGAAGCGGTCAGAGCCATCAATGGACCATTTTATATTCATACTTCGCTTTCTGATCGAAAACCATGGAAAAAGAGCCGTCGAATAACTGGTTTTGGTGGTAAAACTAAAATGTCCCCTTCCACAGGTTCCCCGGGGCCAATCCGTAGATCCTGGAAGCGGTCAGAACCGTAAATTTACAATTTTATATTCATACTTCGCTTCCTGATCGAAAACCATGAAAAAAGAGCCGTCGAACGACTGTTTTTTTTTTGGTAAAACTAAAATGTCCCCTTCCACAGGTTCCCCGGGGCCAATCCGTAGATCCTGGAAGCGGTCAGAGCCGTCAATGGACCATTTTCTATTCATACTTCGCTTCCTGATCGAAAACCATGAAAAAAGAGCCGTCAAATGACTGATTTTGGTGCTAAAACTTAAATGTCCCCTTCCACAGGTTCCTCGGGGCCAATCCGTAGATCCTGGAAGCGGTCAGAGCCATCAATGGACCATTTTATGTTCATACTTCGCTTTCTGATCGAAAACCATGAAAAAAGAGCCGTCGAATAACTGGTTTTGGTGGTAGAACTAAAATGTCCGCTTCCACAGGTTCCCCGGGGCCAATCCGTAGATCCTGGAAGCGGTCAGAACCGTAAATTGACCATTTTATATTCAAACTTTGCTTCCTGATCGAAAACCATGAAAAAAGAACCGTTGAACGACTGTTTTTTTTGTTGGTAAAACTAAAATGTCCCCTTCCACAGGTTCCCCGGGGCCAATCCGTAGATCCTGGAAGCGGTCAGAGACGTCAATGGACCATTTTCTATTCATACTTCGCTTCCTGATCGAAAACCATGAAAAAAGAGCCGTCGAATGACTTATTTTGGTGCTAAAACTTAAATGTCCCTATTCACAGGTTCCCCGGGGACATCCCAGCGACTCCAGGGTCCGTTTATTCAATTGGTTTTTCATTTTCGACACATTAGAGGCCTTCTAGAATAAAATCATAGTGGACGATCTATCAAAAAGCGAGATTCAAATGAAGTTGTGGCCTGACCCCTTTGATAAGTATCGATCGGAACCGATTTTAAAGAAATGGCCATATCTCACTTGACTCTGGTCCGATTCCAAATCTCAATATATGGTTCCAATCAGCAAAGCGCCCTACTTCATTTGTGGTTACTAATATTATTCAATTTTTAACTACAACTTCTCCTAATATCCACCTCAAATTTACGGTTTTGAACCTACCTCCGAAAAACCCGGAATATCTCCGGAATCCGGGGACCATAGTCGGTTCCATGGACATACCGTCAAACTGCATTAATTTTCTAGTTCAGGCATGCCTGAATTGTCAAAATCGGATAATAACTAAGGTAGTTACAACACATCTAATTTTACCTAAAATTTGCCTATCCTAATTATTTTGTCCATCCCTGTATCTATAATTGTTTTTGCTCTACAACTCAGAGTCGAAAAATGTCACGAAAATTTGTCCAGATCATGGATTTTAATAGTTGACAAATGACAAGTCCGTGAATAAAAATTGCGACCCATGCATGTCTATACGTTTTGGAAAATTTCGGATTTTTTTGACCGGTAGTAATTAGTGACCGGCAGAATTTCAACAGACACCCCACGATCAAAGTAGAAAGGAACAATTTCTGAAAGTGTGATGAATAGAGTCGATACTTATTTGTATGGTCTCCACGATACTGTCTAATCCGTTCCTTGGTGTATTATGTTAGGTAATATAACAACGATTTTAAAGCATGTTGTTCTTCGATCGCTTCCTAACTTCTAAACGATTTCATAATGTCGCATGCATGCAATCAGTTTCGATTCTGTTCTTCATCATACTTTCAAAAACGCTTCCTTTCTACTTTGCGCTTTGGTAATATCGTTCAGTCCAAGGATGTTTTCCATGATTTAGTAATCTGGGTTATCGTAATCTTTGTTTCAGCTCCGATTTTTATGATATCGATATTTTGCCACTCAACACATCGATCCTGTAGTATAGATATATTTTTTTAAATGACCATTTCTGTTGCACGTAATCTTGGGCAAGTATACCGCCTTGTACATAGGGTCGGTTTACCAATTGTCGCCATACATAAGAACAACTATTTTAAAAAAAATAAGTAAAAGGCATGTGGGTGGACTTTATATATCAAGCGAAAGGTTTTACTTCCTGGAAAGGTTCCTTATTTGGCAAATCCCATTGTTCTCTTATGGGACTGGCCAAATTGGGACCACTAGTGCCACAACTGGTGCAAAGCAAAGCAAAATCAATTTTTACAATTATTCTTTGCTTGTTTTGGAGGAAATCAAAGGTGTTATCGTGTCATATGAATATGCTTTGTCGATATGAACTTGATTTGCGGTGATTTGATTGGTCATTTGGCATTTAAAGCACTAGTGCGACAACTGGTGCTATAGCCACAACTGGTACACCTAGCCTAGCTGGCCAATGTTTAACCGTGGCGATCGACTTCAACGCGTGTTGTACACCTTTAAGAGTTATGAGCGCAGACATACTAAAACAAAATAGTGATCGGATTCTATATTTGCTCTGCGGTAAGTGCGGACGTTCGTAATGTCTTAGCAGATTAATAATTATTTGCGAACAAGTGATGGATGAAATACGTATCTGTGTAGATACCAAAAAACGAATTAGTGGAAGTCTTAGCAGAATTTATCATCGATTAAAACGTAGTTAATTTGATTTTCCGTTTCTTGGTAAGGTATGACGGACTTGCGCTGATCTGTAATGATGCTTAGGTGAAATAATACTGTTGTTCACGTAATATTTTTCAATGGACGCGACTCGTCGATTTCGGGGAATCTTCCATCGGCACGGAAATCCTAATCCGAGAAGGATGGATCCTTTGCCGTTGATTATTTGAAAAGTTCGCAACCACGTGGGACTCGGGAGACGATTGTCTCAAAATAAGTAAATGCCGGGCCAGAAAATATTTTGATCATAACTTTTTAAATATTTACAAAATAATCATTGTTTTTTTTTTCATTTTCTAGAAAAAACTCTACACGATTTCAGAAAAACGAAACACAGGATCATTCAGTTCGGGCAGTGGGTTTCCTTTATCTTGTAGAAATAGTGCCATTTTCTGAAGAAATAGTCCAAGGTTTAGTCAATGAAATTCGCAATAATACAGCAATTCCCCGTATTCGGCTCTCATTTCCGTCAACATAATTTATAATTAATGGGGTTGAGTTCCTTAACGTTGATACAGTTCTTCTTCTTCGGTGGCTCTACATTCCAACTGGAACTTGGCCTGCTTTTCAACCGTCTAAGACGAATTAAGTACTCTCCATTTAATTCCACCAATTATTTCCGATATCTTTGCAGATACGTATTTCGACCACAACTGTGTGGTCGTCTTCAGCGTCTCGTACTTGACTCTACACTTCCCAATCCTTACATTTTCTCAGCACCCATGTTCATGTGGCATGCATTAAGTTAAATCCATTCCCACTCACCCACTCTTGTGTTGTGAGCTCCTTTTGGGGTGCATAGGGCCAACGTTAAGGATCTCCTATCTCCTATCGATTTTATTTATTTAGGGTTTAGCCGCCAGGCGATCCTGAGTCCTGAGTCTGAGACCCAGCGCTTTCTAGCAGATTTCGTCTCTGCTCTTACGTTGTCTGTGGCCGGCCTACGCCCATTCACACTGTGGAGGTGCCGTTGATATTGGATCCCGATGGCATCGTCGATAGGGCTCAGCATTCGGGATCCAGTTGTGCGCCCACCAGGCCTGAGCTGTAAATCATAGACATCGGGTGATGAAAACTTGAAATCTATGTGGTCTCTGCCAATATGCACCAAGTCTTACTGGCGTAAAACATCACAGATTTCACGTTAGAGTTGAATATTCGAGGTTTGGTGCATTGCCTGGACAGATTGGATCTCCATGTTCTATGTGATCTTGGTCCGCCGCCCGACGTGTTGGCTGGCTTTGGTTTCGACCTTCTCCACTGTTTGCCCGGCTACCGTGGAGTTGGAGTTGTTCACATCAAATGATATGGTTTTGTTGACGTTGATGAGTGGGAGCATACGACCAGGTCATTCAGTTTACTCTACTTGATAGAGCGCTGTGACGTTAGTAGAGCAGTATGATGATCTCGTTCGATTGCTCTATGGAGGTAGACTGCTAGAGAGGTCCATGATTTCGCCGACTACGATGAACGATGCACCGATTCCGTGGTCAATTAGTACCAAATGGAGGGACTCTTGAAACTCAATGACCTGCTCCAGGATACTGAAAAGCGTGACAGAATGGTTCTCCCATGATCGTCCGAGGCGGAATCCTGCTTGATGCCGTCGGAGAATTGTCAACCTTGCCCTATATCTGAATTATGAGAGGTTGTCAAAACTAGAAGAAGTTGTTGTAAGTGGTCGAGCCAAAGTTTCAGCTAATCAACTGGATCGATGAGTGACTGACATGTCGCGTCTTTATCTATCAACCACGGATTTGTCCTTGCTTCATTCAGGCGTTGTGAAACATTGAAGAGGAAATGAATATCGCCGGTTGTTGCAGGTTTCCCTCCATCGAATCGTCGGCCGGGGAGTCAACTTACGAGCGCTTCTAACGTCTGCACTTCTGCAGCCAGCAACATTTGGCTTACTTCTCAGACCTGTTTTTAGTTGGCTGGACTAGTATTTGACTCCTCTGGAAATGGATCAGCTGAAAACGGAGACAATGCCTTCTTGGGTCCACAATAAACGCAGCGCTGACATCGCGTTTGACTATCATATTCTAATTGGCGACAATGCATTGCTCGGATTCAGCGGGGTCAGGAGAGACTTGGGCGACGAATCAACATAGACCGACCAGAAGATCCAGCTGTGAATAAATCGTTCGTTGAAGACCTTAGAACTCGGCTAGTAGATGTTCTCGAAGGTGACAGCGTAGAAGATAAGTGGGCAGTGAAGAATGCTTTTATCGAAATCGGCGAGAAAAACTTGGGTGAGCTGCTCACTCTGCGAAAAGAATGGATCACAGATGTAACCCAACGGAAGATTGAGGAGCGTGGTGAAGCAAAGGGTGAGGAACGTGAAGAATCAGAGGAGTAAAGTAGAGTCCGTCAACGGTATGTATCCCTGTAAGTGGGAGTCGGGCGCTGCTGCAGACAGGACAGGCGGGCATGGGTAGACTTCCTGACCGATGAAGAAAAGATGGCTGCAGCAACCGGAGGTTATTGCGCCAATCACTCTATGACTTGGACATCTGAAATATTGGTTCGAGAACTTCGAACAGCGTCCTCAATTCTCAGGCAGCGTTCTTCAAAAAGCACCCATCCGAGGTGTCTGTGAACAGACCATTTATTCAAGCATCAACGATAGTATCATTCACCCTGCTATCAATGTATGTCGTCGGCGAACGAGTGCGTTACCAATTTTACCTGCTATGGTCGCACTTTTTGGTTCGCTCTTTCGTAGGCTCTCGCATCATCACATCCACACTGCCGTGCGGACGGTCGTCGTTCGGTGCGTCGGTAGTTTATGCAAAGGCAACAGCAGCAGCAACGAATGCGAGAAATTAGTTGTAAACAGTCCGCCGTCGTGCACATTTCGAGGGGCGAACCCTTGATCGTTTTTATTGTTGCGTGTTAAGTTTAGTATTTAGTAATAAATGTAATTAGTGTCAAATAAAGTAGTGTCGTAAATTAGTAATAAATCGATGTTTAATGTAAAGTGTAATAAACTGTAAATTGTGTTTCAATGTGAAGACTTGGTGTTTTGTGTGACTGATGGTCATTTTGGATGACGAAATCTGCCCTGGGAAAGGTGTCGTTTTGGACTGGGTTCGCTGGCCAACATAGTGGAGGTGAAAACATAGTTCTCGGTCGGGAAGGAACCCGACATAAGCTGGTCCTTCGAACCGGATGATACTACCGGAAAACCTGTGGAAATTCGAACATTAATGTGCCAGTGAAAGTGCTCTAAGCCCCTCCAATAGACAATATACAAATCGCGCCATAGTGAAGTGCCCTGAAAAGGAGAAAATCGCCATAGTGATGTGCCCTGAAAGGAAAAATTCGCCATACTGTCCTGAAGAACTAATCAGCCAAAAGAGTTTTGTCCATTTTGAGATAGTGTAAAATAATGTGATTCACCATCGCCCGAAAGAATCAAAACGCTCAAAATCATAAACACCCATCAAGAAAATAACACAGTGACTTGCATCGAACCACCAATCAACAGCTGTTCGATCTGCTACAGTGTGCCTATACCATTCGTCAGCAGCAACACAAGAGGGAAAAAGCAATTGAACGACGGCCGGCATCGTCGCACAGTGGAGCGTGTGGGATTTAAATTTGGAATTAATTCGGAAGATTCAGCAAGGATTGTGGAATAATCAAAGCATTGTTCTACTACCTGTCAGAACATTTTGGGTGCACGGACCGTGCAAGTTGCGACGGAACGACGACGATCGATTTAGAGACGGACGACACTACGAAAGCTTCTAGGCTCGGGCATCACGGAAAGGCTTTTCCGGCCAGGTAAATTCATATGAAATAGTATATGCCCAGCCGAAGCTGGACATTTGATACTGCACGCCTAAATGTATTTCAACTTTTCGATGCAATTTGGACTGTTACGAGTCGAATGACGGACGGTTTTTGGAAGGATTTGCGTTGATTTTGAACCGAATCTAATTCGTTCAGCGCCATCTTTAGTTCTCCAGGTGAGACTAAGTATATGTCCTGCCGAAGCAGACATTTTTGAAACTACATTGGTTGTTCTTTCTCCGCTGCACTCGATTGAATGAACTGAGACGATTCCCGCTAAATTATCTACTGGTTAGCGGCGTTTGAGCATAATTTGGATTATTTTTGAGCTCGGCTACTGGTACCTGCTGTTGTTTCATAGGTGAGGAAAATAGTATATGTCTAGCCGAAGTTTCAATTTGAATATTACAACTTTATTTCCACTCCCTCGCATTTCATGGCTTGGATCGGAATCTGAGGCATCGTCCGAATATTGGAGGTGTTCTCAATAGGAGAATTTGCTGTTTTGGCTTCGGCTGCCCCGCTGTTACTTCTCATAGGTGAGCTGAACAGTATATGTCCTGCCGAAGCGGACAATATTGAGTACTACATCTCCGATTTTATCAATTTTTGGATTTGCCGACGGTTCTACGATTCTGCGAGTGGAGTAACCCACTGACTGACGACATTGTTCGAGTTTCCGTGGTGAGACGACAGTAATCATGAAGCCCGTTACCAGGAACGCGGATTCCCTGAAGAACCTGACGACGAGGCTGAAGGGGTTAAAGTTATCTTTAAGTAACATTAGCCAGTATGTTAAGAACTTTAAGGAGGGTACCCCTGTCGCTCAAATCAATGTTCGTCTCGAAAAGTTAGATAGTTTGTGGGTTCAGATAAGTGAGGCAATCTGGGAAATACAAGCGCACGAGGACTTCACGGAGCCCGAAAGTTTGCAGAGGGAGCAGTTGGAGGTGGAGAACCGCTACTACGATGCGAAATCGTTTCTGGAGAGGAGAGGAGAGGAGAGGTTCAAAACAATTCCGTCCAGAACCAGTCTATTCGCCCTGGAGATGCCACTCTACATGGTGGCATGGATCATGTTCGCCTACCTCAAATCCAGCTGCAGAGTTTCGACGGGAACATCGACGACTGGCTCAGCTTCAGGGATCTCTACACGTCTCTGATCCATGAGAAGCCAGACCTACCCGATGTGGAAAAATTCCACTACCTCAAGGGGTGCTTAGCAGGCGAAGCTAAGGCACTGATAGATCCGCTAAAGATCACCAGGGACAACTATCAGGTTGCTTGGAAGTCGTTGCTAAAACGCTACAACAATAGCAAGCTCTTACGGAAGAAGCAAGTGCAGGCTCTCTTCAAACTGCCGTCCCTCACCACGGAGTCAATCGCGGATCTTCACAGGCTGGTCGACGGATTCGATCGTGTGATTTTGACCCTGGATCAGATCATCCAACCGGCCGAGTATAAAGATCTGTTGCTGGTCGAACATCTAAGCGCTCGTCTCGACCCGAGCACACGGCGGGGATGGGAGCATTCGTCGACGAAGGAGCAGGACACCATATTAAGGGACTTACTGGAGCTCCCGCAGCGGAGAATCCAAATTCTCGAAGCTCTACCAGTGAAGGCGGAGTCAAAAGTTGTCGAGCAGTCGCTACCACCCAGGAGAAGGCCGTTTTCATCGAAGGTCAGCAACAACGCCGTCCAGTCCAACAACGCTAAGTGTCCCTCGTGTGCGCAGATACATGGACTTCATACGTGTCCATCCTTTTTGAAGTTGTCGTTGTCCAGTAGGGAATCATTCTTGCGTGCGGAATCCCTCTGCCGCAATTGTCTCAAGCGTGGTCATCTGGCTCGGGAATGCACTTCAAAATTCTCCTGTTGGCATTGTAAGGGTCGACACCATTCGTTACTTTGCTTCAAGGGAGGAGAACGCAAGGGTAGCCAAGGATCCCCCAGGAGATCGAGTTCAGGAGGGAGTCCGAAACGGGGTAGTACAAGCGCAAGGTCGAGGGCAGCGAATGCTTCAGCGGTCGAATCTACTTCTTCCAACGCGGCGCAGTGTGGGTCATCCCAAGTTCTTTTGGCTACAGCTGTCGTAGTGATCGAAGACGATGTAGGATGTCGCTACCCAGCACGAGCACTTCTGGATTCAGGGTCAGAGTGCAACTTTATCTCCACTAAACTATGCCAGGCGATGAGCGTTTCCGTACAGAAAGCCAACATTTCGATTCAGGGCATCGGGCAGTCCGGAATAAAGGCATCGCACAAAATTAAAGCTGTCGTCAAGTCCCGCGTTTCGTCGTACGCTCGATCTATGGAGTTCCTTGTGTTACCGAAGGTCACAGCGAGCCTGCCAACGACCACTATTCAGGCAAGTGGATGGGACATACCTGTAGACATCGAGCTGGCGGATCCAGAGTTTTTCCGGTCGAGGAAGATCGATTTGGTATTGGGCATCCAAGCTTTCTTCACCTTCTTCCCGTCAGGAAGTGAAATTCAATTAGGCAAGAGCCTGCCTGTATTGACAGAGTCTGTTTTCGGATGGATAGTGACAGGTGAAGTCACATCGGATAGTCAGGCGACTAGATACTCCTGCAACATGGCAGTGTCGGACGATCTGGAAGAGATAATGGCACGGTTTTGGTCCTGCGAGGAAGTGGGAGCCGTCAACAAACACTCCCCGGAAGAAAGCCGCTGCGAAGAGCTGTTCGAAAACACTGTGAAGCGGGAAACGGATGGACGTTACACAGTTACCCTCCCAAAGAACACTGAAGTGCTGGCGAAAATTGGTGAATCGAAAGACATCGCATTGAGGCGATTACGAGCTGTAGAGCGAAGGTTGGTGAAAGATCCTGATCTACAGAGACAGTACAGCGATTTTATGACCGAATATATCAATCTCGGTCACATGCGAAAGGTGGACGAACCTGAGGAGAAGGCAGTCAAACGGTGTTTTCTGCCACACCATCCGGTAATCAAGGAGACTAGCACCACGACCAAGGTGAGAGTGGTATTTGATGCCTCCTGTAAGACTTCTACTGGAATATCCCTCAACGATGCGCTGTATGCTGGACCAGTAGTACAGCAAGATCTTAGGTCGATCGTCCTTCAGAGTAGAACTCGTCAGGTGATGGTGGTTGCTGATGTCGAGAAGATGTTCCGGCAAATCTGGACGAAATCCGATGACACTCCGCTACAATGCATCCTGTGGACTGGACTAGATGGCAAGGTTTCTATATACGAGCTGCTGACGGTGACGTACGGTACCAAATCGGCACCATATCTGGCTACACGTACTCTGAAGCAACTGGCATCCGACGAGCGGGAGCGGTTTCCTCTGGCGGCTACGACGATCGAAGAAGACGTGTATATGGACGACGTTATTTCAGGAGCGGGCGACGTCGAATCTGCGATCGAATTGAGGCGACAACTCGACGCAGCGATGATCAGCGGAGGATTTAAACTGCGAAAGTGGGCTTCTAATCGTCCGGAAGTACTCGAAGGGATTCCGAACGAATGTTTGGCGTTACCGGATGCAAACGGTATTGATTGGGACCAGAACGCGGAGGTGAAAGCATTGGGCTTAACATGGCTACCCAATGTTGATCGTTTTCGGTACAAGTTCGAGATTCCTCCTCTCACGGCAAACCAGATTATTACGAAGCGGCAAGTGCTGTGTTTCATAGCGAAGCTTTTCGATCCGCTTGGTCTGCTCGGAGCAACGATTACCTCAGCGAAGGTTTTTATGCAGCGGCTTTGGTGCTTGCAAAACGAGAAAGGTGAAACTCTTCAATGGGATGACCCGCTACCCGAAATGGTGGGTGAGGAATGGCGAAAGTTTCACGAGCAAATCCCAGTATTGAACGATGTACGGGTTCCACGGTGCGTTATAGTTCCAGGATCGGTATCCGTAGAATACCACTGTTTTTCGGATGCTTCGATAGTCGCATATGGTGCGACAATCTATGTGAGAAGTCAGATAGAGGATGGCTCGGTTTCGGTTCATCTGTTGACCTCGAAATCACGGGTGGCGCCGCTCAAGACGCAATCTCTACCACGATTGGAACTCTGCGGAGCACTGTTGGCAGCACAACTCTGGGAAAAGGTGGCAGAATCGCTGAAGATAGAAGACAGGGTTTATTTCTGGACGGACTCTACCTGCGTTCTTCATTGGATCAAGTCATCGCCAGGTACTTGGACCACTTTCGTCGCGAGCAGGGTTGCGAAGATTCAAGGCTTGACGGGAGTAGACAAATGGAGGCATATTCCAGGGAACACCAACCCAGCAGACTTGATATCGCGTGGAATACTACCCAATAACATCCGTGACAATGAACTGTGGTGGCATGGGCCCACATGGTTAAAGCAAGACCATAGGGAGTGGCCTGTAGCCACGGAAGCACCACCGAAGGAAGAATTGGAAAAGCGACGCAACGTGGTGGTTTGCGCTTCGTCGAAGGAGTCCGATTTTCTTTCGGATTATCTAGTAAGATTTTCGACGTTCACAAGGTTGATTCGGATGACAGCATACTGGTTGCGCTTCCTGAATAACCTACGGTGTCCAGCCGCAGAAAGGCAAACGGGATTTCTATCTTCGTGTGAGCTACATCTCGCTGAGCAGCTGATAATTCGGAAGGTTCAGGTGGAGTCTTTCCCGGACGAGCTGTGCAAGTTAAAATCGGGCACGTCAGTATCACGGAACTCACCTCTACGGTGGTTCAATCCTCGGGTCGATGAGAACGACGTTCTGCGAGTCGGTGGACGATTAGCTCATTCGGAAGAATCACTGCATTCTAAGCATCCAATCATCCTACCGGCAAGGCACGCTTTCACCGAATTGATTCTTCGTCATTAACATCAGAAATATCTGCACGCTGGACCGCAGCTTCTACTTAGTTCAGTTCGACAGCGGTACTGGCCGCTTGGTGGCAGAAATCTGGCGAAGAAGATCGTTCATCAGTGTCAACGTTGTTTCCGGGCTAAACCGAGTACAATCCAGCAACAAATGGGAGAACTGCCAGCAGCAAGAGTCTCTGTTTCAAGGCCGTTTTCGAAAACCGGCGTAGACTATTTTGGGCCGGTATACTTGAAGGAAGGAAGGGGGCGTAAACCAACGAAAGCGTACGTTGCAATTTTTGTGTGTATGGCTACGAAAGCCGTCCATATGGAGTTGGTGTCAGATCTATCGACGGAGCGGTTCCTGCAAGCTTTGCGAAGATTCTTTGCGCGCCGTGGGCGCTGTAGTGACGTCTATTCAGACAACGGTACCAATTTCGTAGGCGCAAGAAACCAGATCCGAGAACTTTTCGTGTTACTGAAGGAGGAAAAACACCGAGCCGCTGTAACGAGGGAATGTGCAGATGAAGGAATTTACTGGCACTTCAACCCTCCAAGTGCCCCGCATTTTGGCGGATTATGGGAAGCCGCGGTTCGTTCAGCCAAATTCCATATATTGAGGGTACTCGGTGGAAATCCAGTATCGCATGAGGACTTCACCACATTGTTGGCACAAGTAGAAGGATGCCTTAACTCCAGACCATTGACGGCGCTATCCGATGATCCGTTGGACTTGGAGTCTCTAACACCGGCGCATTTCTTAGTCGGAGCATCACTTCATGCTTTGCCCGACCCAGATCTTGGAGACGTCCAGCTAAACCGATTGTCACGGTTCCAGCTCATACAGCGACAATTACAGGACTTCTGGAAACGATGGCGCCGGGAATATCTGTCACAACTTCAAGCTAGAGGGAAGCACTGGCAGCCGGCAATAGACGTGAAGGTAGGAAGGCTGGTTGTCATCGTCGAGCCTAACATACCACCTATGCAGTGGAAGATGGGCCGGATTCAGGAACTACACCCTGGCGCGGATGGAATAACTCGAGTGGTAACGCTAAGAACCTCAACCGGGTTCATGAAAAGACCGGTAGCCAAATTGTGTATGCTGCCATCGCAGAATCAGGAAGATTAGAGTTGAGGTCAATCGATTCCAGCCAGTGCATCGAGGGGAATCTTTTTGTATTTTCTCTTTTCAGAAGTTTCCTGGCAACTTCAGGGTGGGTGAGGATGTCTGTGAACAGACCATTTATTCAAGCATCAACGATAGTATCATTCACCCTGCTATCAATGTATGTCGTCGGCGAACGAGTGCGTTACCAATTTTACCTGCTATGGTCGCACTTTTTGGTTCGCTCTTTCGTAGGCTCTCGCATCATCACATCCACACTGCCGTGCGGACGGTCGTCGTTCGGTGCGTCGGTAGTTTATGCAAAGGCAACAGCAGCAGCAACGAATGCGAGAAATTAGTTGTAAACAGTACGCTGTCGTGCACATTTCGAGGGGCGAACCCTTGATCGTTTTTATTGTTGCGTGTTAAGTTTAGTATTTAGTAATAAATGTAATTAGTGTCAAATAAAGTAGTGTCGTAAATTAGTAATAAATCGATGTTTAATGTAAAGTGTAATAAACTGTAAATTGTGTTTCAATGTGAAGACTTGGTGTTTTGTGTGACTGATGGTCATTTTAGATGACGAAATCTGCCCTGGGAAAGGTGTCGTTTTGGACTGGGTTCGCTGGCCAACATAGTGGAGGTGAAAACATAGTTCTCGGTCGGGAAGGAACCCGACACGAGGTGTACAATTTGAACTACTGGCTAACGCTCATTTATGCTAAGTGGGCCCAAAGAGCTGACCGTTTGCTTTTTTGCGGCGTCTCACCATCAAAGTCAGCAGGACGTTGAGTGTCAACGGGAACAGCTCCGCAGACTTAGCAGTAGCCGAATGATCGGGGGATTTCAATATCTTGACAGTCTGATATCATCAGATAGCGAAATTGGGATCGACATGGAATCACGAGCTGGGGATAACTTTGCGAGTTATCGAAATATTTGGAAACACAACCGGATTGATCCACGCACCAAAGTTCGAATGTACCACTCGGTCTTGAAACGTGTTGAGTATAGGCAAAGATAACGCAGATGATGTTTGAAATTCACAATTCGGACGACCTTTCAGCTGGATAGCGTATGCCGAGCAATGTAAAAGCCATCGAATACTGATAACAATATGTGGATGTTTGAGAACATTGATGGAAATGGATAGTCCACATATTGCAAGGCAGGTTAGACGGAATCTGTAAGCAAGAGTCCCCTTAATATGCGTGACCTGATAGGATATAGAATATTTATGCCGATAGATATTTATTTATTTATTCAGACAAAGGCCAAAGTGGCCTGTGCGGTATATAAGAGTCTTCTCCATTCGGCTCGGGCCATGGCTACACGTCGCCAACCACGCAGCCCACGGAGGGTCCGCAAGTCATCTTCCACCTGATCGATCCACCTTGCCTTCTTGTGCCCGTCGGATCGTTGTCGAGAACCATTTTCACCGGGTTACTGTCCGACATTCTGGCTACGTGCCCGGGCCACCGCAGTCGTCCGATTTTCGCGGTAGAACGATGGATGGTTCTCTCAGCAGCTCATGCAACTCGTGGTTCATTCGTCTCCTCCATGTACCGTCCGCCATCTGCACCCCACCATAGATGGTACGCAGCACTTTCCTTTCGAAAACTCCACGAGCATCGTCCAGGTCTCGTGTCCGTAGAGGACTACTGGTCTAATGAGCGTTTTGTAGATTGTCAGTTTGGCACGGCGGCAAACTCTATTCGATCGAAGCGGCTTGCGGAGTCCAAAGTACGTACGATTTCCAGCCACTATGCGTCTCCGAATTTCTCTACTGGTATCATTTTCGGCAGTCACCAGTGAGCCCAAGTACACAAATTCTTCAACCACTTCGATTTCGTCACCATCGATGCAAACTCGCGCTGGGTGGCTCACATTGTCTTCATGTACTTCGTCTTCGACGTGTTGATGACTAGTCCGATCCGTTTAGCTTCCCTCTTCAGTCTGATGTAGGCTTCCTCCATCTTCTTAAAGTTACGCGCCATAATATCTATGTTATCGGCGAAGCCAAATAGCTGGACGGGCTTATTGAAAAAGGTACCCCTCGTGTTAATCCCTGCTCTTCGTAATACCCCTTCCAAAGCGATGTTGAATAGCAGACACGAAAGGCCATCACCTTGCCGTAACCCTCTGCGCATTTCAAAGGAACTCGAGATTGCCCCTGAAACTCTAACTATGCACATCACCCAATCCATCGTCGCCTCGATCAACCGTATCAGTTTATCCAGAAATCCGAATTTCAATGGGATTGTACAAACTCGTCTTATGACAAGTGAAGACATTCCGCTAAAAAGCTCAAAATAATTTTCTTAACAGAAATCCGTGTTCGTGCATTAGCTGCCATAGCTGGTCCCGATCGATTGTATCATATGCGAATTTTGAAGTCGATGAATGGATGATGCGTGGGCACGTTGTATTCGCGGCATTCCTGCAGTACTTGGCGAATGGCGAACACCTGGTCCGTGGTGGAGCGTTTGCCCATAAAACCCGCCTGGTACTGCCCCACGAACTCCGATAAATATATATGCTGTTATTTTCATTTGAAATATTCTTGGTGACAAATGTATTGGCTTTAAATGAAATATTTCGTATCAAGATTAAAACAGTGATGCACAGGTTCAGAATTTTTAAAAATTAAAATCGGCAAAAAAAAATTTTTTTCGCCCCCTCAATATTTTTGGAAAGTTGAAGGGGGGGTGACATAAAATAAATTTAATATTTGTATCGACCTAATGAATAATAAAAAAATATTTTTCTAACACGCCACGTACCATAAAAAAATGGAACCGAGGAGCGCATCCGGTTCGCGGGCTGTACGTTGGGCAGTTCTGCAACACGTAAAAATTTGAGAATTTTAATTGATAAATATCGCTAATTTGAAGAAATTGTAATTTTTCGAAGGACTGTTATATAGTTTATAAATAGAATTTAAGGTCAATCAATTCCCGAAGTAGTCTAAGCACATCTGATCTAATGATTTATCATCAGATTTGCGTGTTATAATTGTTTTATATGCGGTTTTTCTTGGAATTGTGCTTCGTGAATTTAACTTGAAAAAAATCATTTTATGCTCCACATTTCCCCCCTCTTAAAACAATATTCTGCACGATCTCCGGTTGTGTATTTGTGAGCCATCTACTTTCAATGATCACACGTAATCTGTTATCGTGCTGCAATTGTGTTGTGCTTGACACTTGATTGAACAGTCTGCACAGTAGGGTGTCCCAAAAAAATCGATGTTCGAAAAGTCATGGTGATCAACCCTGAAATGAAAGTTATAGGGGAACTGTTCCGTTTTCCATTTCACTGAACATATATTTATCTCATCGCAAAACAAAGAAATACAGCACCAATCTCGTCGCTTCTTTTTGCTAACACGCGTGCTCACTGCTGAAAAAAATCACAAAAATATGAAACAAACCAAATTCCTTTTCATTGCATTGTTTTTGATGGGATGGAAATAGGAGCTATGGGATGAAGTGCCGAACCGTTCCCCTACCTGTCTAATTTTTGTACAACAAACCGACTTTCTAAAAAATCAATTAGAGGTCGCGCCAAATCGATTTATGAGAAAAGAGCATTTTTTAGGTAAAAAATCAAATATTGGGTCCTTTCACATTTTTTTTGGGGGTCGCCCATTCGTTTTATTTTTTATTTTTTTTCTGTTTTCTGTTACCTATTTTCTCTATGGATTAGTTTTTGGTATTCTACGTTTTTTACGGAAGAGCAGCTAGGCGCAGCGTCTCTTGAAGATGGCTGGAGAGATATTCGATCCGCCATTGGTAGCACCGCAACCGCTGCACTTGGCACGGTGCCCCCGGATCAGAGAAACGACTGGTATGACGGCGAATGTGAGCAGTTAGTGGAAGAGAAGAATGCAGCATGGACGAGATTGCTGCAACACCGCACGAAGGCGAACGAGGCACGATATAAACAGGCGCGGAACAGACAAAACTCTATTTTCCGGAGGAAAAAGCGCCAGCAGGAAGATCGAGACCGTGAAGAAACGGAGCAACTGTACCGCGCTAATAACACACGAAAGTTCTATGAGAAGTTAAACCGTTCACGTAAGGGCCACGTGCCACAGCCTAATATGTGCAAGGACATAAACGGGAACCTTCTTACGAACGAGCGTGAGGTGATCCGAAGGTGGCGGCAGCACTACGAAGAACACCTGAATGGCGATGTGGCAGACGAAGATGGCGGTATGGTGATGGACCTGGGAGAACGCGCGCAGGACATAATTCTAGCGGCTCCGGATCTCCAGGAAATCCAGGAGGAGATTGGCCGGCTGAAGAACAACAAAGCCCCTGGGGTTGACCAACTACCAGGAGAGCTATTTAAACACGGTGGTGAGGCACTGGCTAGAGCGCTGCACTGGGTCATTACCAAGATTTGGGAGGAGGAAGTTTTGCCGCAGGAGTGGATGGAAGGTGTTGTATGTCCCATCTACAAAAAGGGCGATAAGCTGGATTGTAGCAACTACCGCGCAATCACATTGCTGAACGCCGCCTACAAGGTACTCTCCCAAATTTTATGCCGTCGACTAGCACCAACTGCAAGGGAGTTCGTGGGGCAGTACCAGGCGGGTTTTATGGGCGAACGCTCCACCACGGACCAGGTGTTCGCCATTCGCCAAGTACTGCAGAAATGCCGCGAATACAACGTGCCCACACATCATCTATTCATCGACTTCAAAGCCGCATATGATACAATCGATCGGGACCAGCTATGGCAGCTAATGCACGAACACGGTTTTCCGGATAAACTGATACGGTTGATCAAAGCGACGATGGATCGGGTGATGTGCGTAGTTCGAGTTTCAGGGGCATTCTCGAGCCCCTTCGAAACCCGCAGAGGGTTACGGCAAGGTGATGGTCTTTCGTGTTTGCTATTCAACATCGCTTTGGAAGGGGTAATACGAAGAGCAGGGATTGACACGAGTGGTACGATTTTCAATAAGTCTGTCCAGCTATTTGGTTTCGCCGACGACATAGATATTATGGCACGTAACTTTGAGAGGATGGAGGAAGCCTGCATCAGACTGAAGAGGGAAGCTAAGCGGATCGGACTAGTCATCAACACGTCGAAGACGAAGTACATGATAGGAAGAGGTTCAAGAGAAGACAATGTGAGCCACCCACCGCGAGTTTGCATCGGTGGTGACGAAATCGAGGTGGTAGAAGAATTTGTGTACTTGGGCTCACTGGTGACTGCCGAAAATGACACCAGCAGAGAAATTCGGAGACGCATAGTGGCTGGAAATCGTACGTACTTTGGACTCCGCAAGACGCTCCGATCGAATAGAGTTCGCCGCCGTACCAAACTGACAATCTACAAAACGCTAATTAGACCGGTAGTCCTCTACGGACACGAGACCTGGACGATGCTCGTGGAGGACCAACGCGCACTTGGAGTTTTCGAAAGGAAAGTGCTGCGTACCATCTATGGTGGGGTGCAGATGGCGGACGGTACGTGGAGGAGGCGAATGAACCACGAATTGCATCAGCTGTTGGGAGAACCATCCATCGTTCACACCGCGAAAATCGGACGACTGCGATGGGCCGGGCACGTAGCCAAAATGTCGGACAGTAACCCGGTGAAAATGGTTCTCGACAACGATCCGACGGGCACAAGAAGGCGAGGTGCGCAGCGGGCAAGGTGGATCGATCAGGTGGAAGATGACTTGCGGACCCTCCGTAGACTGCGTGGTTGGCGACGTGTAGCCATGGACCGAGCCGAATGGAGAAGACTCTTATATACCGCACAGGCCACTTCGGCCTTAGTCTGAATAAATAAATAATAGAATTGTGTATGCCAAGGTTTGATACAATATGTCAAATCACAATTAAAATAGAGTTTTTATAATAGTCAGGTTGTCGACAGTAGAAACATCTAATTGTACAATTATCTAAGGGGGCAAAGTATAATTTCACACAATTTTATATTGAATCCTCTGAAGTGCCTTCATTCTGGTATTGCAGCAACTAGCCCATTTTGACTCAGCATACAACATGGCCGGTCTAAAAATTTGTTTGTAAATCAGTATGTATCATTTGGAGTCAATGTAAATTCTGTTGATACGAAAAGATGAGAAGGTTTTGCGCCCATTCGAGAAAGTGCCTATACGAGCACTACTCGATCGGGCTGTTCCCTGCTCCCAATAAAGATAAAGATAAATTTGTTCTTAAGTCAAAGTTTTGATTTTCTGTTTATTAGTGGATATAGATTATAGACGATTAATATATGTGTAACATTTGGCTTGAATGCCTTTTGAAAAGTTAATTTTGGATCTAGCAAAAGTCCTTAATATTTAGCTTTGCTAGACCAATTGATTGGAATTCCATTTATAGTTACAATATGTCTACTAGAAGATTCAAGAAGCTCGGCATATGTGGGAAAATTATAAGCTTTGGAAGCATTCGAGGAAATTTTCCATTTTTGCAAGTAAGTGGAGAAAACATCCAAGCTTTTTCTGCAATCTACTACAAATGACACGAAGGCTTCCCCATTTGGCTGAAAGGCCCATGTCATCTGGAAACGAAGATTTTTGACACCCTGGTGGTAAAACAGGTAAGTCAGAAGTAAAAATGTTATACAATATGGGCCCCAGTATGCTGCTTTTGGGAACACCAGCTCTTACAGGTTATCTATTAGATTTCGAATTCTGATAGTTTACCTGAAGTGAGCTATCTGATAAATAATTTTGGATCAGTTTAATGATGTACAGAGGAAAATTAAAATTCATCAATTTTATAATCAAACCTTCACGACAAACATATATATAAAGATATAAAGAAAGCATTGATCTTTATATCAAGAAGAGCAACTCCAGTCGAATATGCTTCAGATTTGTAGAGCCGAATTAAGTTCGTAACTCTTAATAACTGATGAATGGTTTCACATGGCGAAAACCAAATTGCTCATCAGCAAAAATGGGATTGTCATTGATATGAACCATATTCTATTTTCAAACAGTTTGCTTATTGAAGAAAGCAGACTGATTGGGCAAATAACTAGAAGCCTCAGCTGGATGTTTGTTCGGCTTCAAAACTGGAACCACTTTGGCATTTTTACATTTACATTTATGACATACATTGTCAATTAAAAACATTTTTTAAATAAATTAACCAAAAAGGATAAAGAGCTCTCAGGAAGTTTTTTGATAAGTATGTAGAAAATACCATCATCACCCGGGCCAATATCCGGCAATAATGGAATAGCAACCGCGAGCGGTCAATCATGCTCATGCTCAGTGGTATGGAAATGAGAACCGTTCTTTTATGTCTTAACAGAAATTTCAAAACGAACAGTTTCCAGACTGCCATGAAATAAAACTAACGCTTATTGTTTTTTAAATACTGGGACAAAAATTAGCCAATAAGCAGTGATGTACAAAATACAGTGACAAAATGGAGAATTAATGTCCCTTACTGATACCAGTTGAAAAGGGTACGAATGAATTACAAATCATCAGTTCTGGATTCAAAATCTGAATCAAAATTGCCTTTTCAACCAGAGAAAAAATGCTACTAGCAGCAATAACTGAGATCACAAAATAATCAATCCCTCTATGCAACTTCATATTTCCACGGTGAAAGAGTTGAGCATTAAAATAAAAGGTTCCAGCAATAACCGTAAAGCAAAATTTCCAGTTGTTTCGCGTGCTTGTGACAAATGCACCGAATTCAGATTGGGATTATGGAGCCAAAAAATGAGTGCACAAAACTGTTCGTTGCATATCAAACGCACCATGAAATCGGCTTCAAAGCAGAATCTGTATTGCTCTTTTTGTTCCAGTTACCGAACAAATGCTTGCGCACCAAAACAAATTAATTGTTCGCCAAAACATGGACAGTAGCCCCGCGGAAAATTGCAAAATATTCTGCATTCAACGGAGGCTGGCCTACCTACTTGACGATGGAGATCCCAAATGCCTGGCGCTGCTGTGACCAGAATGAATGAATCGCGTTAGTTGCGATGCAATGGAATGCACTGGGGGCCGCGCCATTTTTGCTAATTACTGTCCAATTAAAAGCACAAAATGAAAGCACCCGCTAGCCTCCACCAAACGGAGTGAGTCGAGCAACAGATTCAACCTGATTCACAAGGTTGACCCACAAATCTACGCGGATGTGTCACCGATCGAGAGTGAGCATTAACGGGTTTAATGCTACACCTAACCTTGCTTCGGGTGGGCTCATGCTAATTAAACAAATTCGCGGCGACAAGTAGTACAATTATTGCGTGATGATTCTCCGAGCAGGAGAATTTAAATTTGTTAAATTTAGTTGAGGTATAATTTGCATATATTGGTCACTAGCTGTATTATACCCATATTGCTAGGAATGACTAGCAATATTTTTTACACAATCCGCATCACAATTTTAAAAAGTCGCCAATGATGAGCAACTGAGACAATAAATTAAAATTTGATTTAGGGGAACTGTTCCCATTTCCATCTCACTGAAAATATAACAGTAACACTATTATGTATCACATCATCAATTCAAATTACACCGCATTGTATCTACCTTTATGTTTATCCATCATCGATTACACTTCATGCTGTAGATCAAGATCTTATCTGCTATTTTCATGTCATTCTGTACCAATAGTGTAGATAACGAAAACCATCAACATTTCACTAGATAATCTAGCTACGACACAACCAGTGGAGTTTTTCAGTGTTTTGACTGTTTTGTTTTCAATTATTTATTTAAACTAAAAACGGCTACGCAGTCTTTGAAAATTGAAACAAGATTTTTATTTGTCCAACATTTCGACACGGGTATTTCTCTCTTGATGAAGACACCATCCCCATGTCGAAACGTTGAACAGATAAAAATATTGTTTAATTTTTCTAAGACTGTGGGGCCGTTTTAAATTAAATCAACAATAAACAGTAGATCCTTCAATAGTACGTTTACAATCATTTTTGATTTAAGTTTAGGAGCTACATCAACAAGGACAGCACAACCGGTAGTTTTCCAGCTATTCCTCAAATTCTGGTCGCAACGAAAAACTTCACCAACACGAAGCTTAAAATAGCTCGAGAATTGAACCATTTTTGCTTAAACTTACCTGTATTGTAACCGTTTTGATTTTTTTAAAGTGTTGTGTATTTTTTGCGGAAACTCAAAATTTCTTTCTAATTCAAAAGTCCTACCAGGAATATTAATTTCTAATAAACACTAGTCGACCCGGCAGACGTTGTCCTGCATAGTAGGCGTAAATGCGCGTTGTGAACTGCCCATATGAAATCTCCATACGAATCTTAATTTTGGCTTTTCACGGTTTACTCAACCTAACTAGTGATTTTCTTATTAGGAAATATCATATAAACCCGTCGAAAACGATAACGAACATATTTGCCGAAGGAGTGAAGAAAATCCATCCAGTCGTTTTCGAGTTATGCGGATACGAACGCAGACCATTTCATTTTTATATATTGTTGGGCCGCCACCAAACCGGACCGCGCGATTGAGCACTCGCGCCGCGACGCGAGTCGTGACAATTTGAAATATTTCATTAGTAGTGCGCATCATGCACCCATGGATGTACTATTATGCGCACTAATCAGAATGCGACGTCTGATAGCTGCAGAAATTTCATTTTATCGAAAACGAATTTTCGATTTTCTACTATACACGGAATATATAGATTTACTTCAATCAGTTAACTTTTCCAAATTAAGCCTAGTATGCAGCTCTCAAGGAAAACGCTCAAGGAAAATGTGACCTAATTACCAAAGTAATTTTCACATATGGTGAATGCAACCGAAAAAGTAGGCGAAAAACATGTTTTGTTTTCATTCTTAATTAATTTGGCAAAATGTCATAGTGCAGGTTGACCTGGAACTTTTTTTATATAAATCATCTGTTGTTGCTTTACTTCTAGATGGACTTTTACCGGCAATGTTGCAGATGGTTTCTGGGAGTTCGAATGTCGACGTTCGTTCGGGGAATCTATGATAAAAGGTCGAAGGACAAAAGGTCGAAAGACAAAAGGTCGAAGGACAAAAGGTCAAATGGACAAAAGGTCGAAGGGACAAAAGGTCGACGGGACAAAAGGTCGAATGGACAAAAGGTCGACGGGACAAAATGTCGAAAGGACAAAATGTCGAAAGGACAAAAGGTCGAAGAGACAAAAGGTCGAAATTACAAAATTGCTTAAAATTAAAAAGCCATAGTATTGAGAACAATACAAAGGAAAACTATGATGTAAGTACCGTCATCGGAGGTAACACTTGGCCAAATAAGAGTCAGGTTGGCCCATGTTTTCAAAAAAATCAGCACAAGGAAAATGTGATATAAGATACCTTTTTGAGCGATTCAGATAACCGACCTACAGACTGTTCGTGAGAACGATGGCCCAATCTCGACTTGAACCCACAACCTCTAATTTCTACACAAAACTCTACCACCAATATGCAATATGCATAAGCACATTCATTCATTTATTTAGTTTACATCTAAACAGAAACCACTGAATCAACAATTTGACGCCACAATACACCAGTTAATAATTCGAGAACACGGAGTTCTTTTTAAAAACACTTAAACGTCTAACTACCTTCACTTTTCACAACCAACTGATTTATTATCGTCAACTTAACTACATTACAAGTATGCTGAGTCTGCACTGCCTCGGTAGGTACAGGTTCGATGAGTTCGATGAGTTCGCCCTCGATATCGTTCGCCTGGTTCTGCTGATACGCCTCGATGTTGCCAACTCCAAAATGCTGACACCGATGGGAACGTCGATGGAATTCCACAAAGTCCGGTGGGCAACGACGTTAACTCACGGTTCGAGGCCGCATCTCTCCATCCTCGAATGCGCCCCACGCTCGCTAAGTCGTTTTACACTTGGTCTGCCCACCTCGCTCGCTGTGCTCCACGCCGTCTCGTACCTGCCGGATCGGAAGCGAACACCATCTTTGTAGGGTAGTTGTCCGAAATTCTTGCAACACGCCCTGCCCATCGTACCCTTCCGGCTTAATCTACCTTTTGGATACTGGGTTCGCCGTAAAGCTGGGCTAGCTCGTGGTTCATTCTTCGCCGCCACACACCGTATTTTTGTACACCGCCAAAGGTGGTCCTGAGCACCTGTCTCTCGAATACTCCGAGTGCTTGCATATGCACAATCATCCTGGAACACTAATGCATGATCGTTCATGCTGTGTACCTTGAGAGATATTTTTTCGTTAATGTTGTACACGCATGTTTGAGTGTTAATTAAAATGATTCACCGAATAATGTGCATAATGTAAACTGTTATGTACGGCTTAAGTCAAGTCTTTGTGTACATGCTTCAGTGTTTATTTCTTATTTAAAACCAATACCCTAGCAGCACACAAATCACGTATAGGTTCCTGCAACTCATATGTGACCGGATTTAGTCACAATCAAGTTACTGCAACCACTTTTGTTTGACTTGTGCTGCTCGGGTAACGTCACGTTGAATCAAAACCAATAACATCCCCATCTAATACATGATGATGAGTGGAAACACACATTTATACAAGAGACTGACAATCTTTTGATTCTACATGATCGACATCGGAATGTAATGTATAGGAATGTATAGGAAGTCGCGTTGGCAAAATAATTAATTATACGGCACTGAATTAAAGATACCAAAACCAACGTATTTCACATGCACTCGAAGCGACACATGTTGCAAGAGCACGATCCAACAAGTATTAATTTTTCAGTTCTCGTCCCGAGAACTAATCAAATTCATACAATGCTCACCCTGGCTGCTGAATATTCACTGTAAATTGGTTAAAGAACTGCCCATGAAATAAAAAAGGAGAAATCTCTGGGAAATGTAATAAGCTAGATTTTTTTTCAGAAACATGTTTTCAAACTTGTCGTATATTTAATATGTTTTCATGTATACAGAATTATAGATTTTTAAATTTTGTCCATTCGACCTTTTGTCCATTCGACTTTTTGTCCCTTCGTCCTTTTGTCCTTTCGACGTTTTGTCCCCTCGACCTTTTGTCCCGTCGACCTTTTGTCCTTTCGACCTTTTGTCCCTTCGACCTTTTGTCTTTCGACATTCTGTCCCAAAGCCCGTTCGGGATGCGCTATATTTGCATTGATGCCATACTAGTGCCACCAGGAGCCACAATAGTCGCAACCTGAGATGAGATAAGACATCTCACTGTCCCTTTTTGAAACCATTTGCCTGTCAGAAAAGACCAATTTTCATTGGGCGATTTGACAGTCGCCGGCAAGCGCCGCGTTGCTTTATTTTGCAGTCGGGTGCTTTGTTATTACTTTTGCGGTGTTGCTAGTAGTCGGGGTTTTTTAAACTTCAATTTCGAAAGTTGCAAGTAAACACGAATTAACTTTTCTATTGCAAATTTGAACGCGACATGGAGTGAAAAAATATGTTTTCATCGTAGCGAGAAATGCATGCAGGGAATACAGAGCAACAGCTCAACACTCGGTAATTATTGGTAGAACTGGCTGCGCCTAGTTAAATTTCAGTTAGTTAAAACAAGATGGTCACACTGGAACCACCGACGAACCGACGTGTCACTGACGCTCTCTGATTGTCTCACACTTTTCAACGGTCATTCGCTTTTGCGGGCGATCGCTCCTGTCAAATGAGCTAAGACACAACTCCGCTGCAATGTTAATACACGTAGGTTGGTGACTGAGCTATGAAAACTTCGCGAGCCATTATGGAGGTGGCGGTAGTGTTCGATGATTTTTAATCATGGCGTCGTGGGCAGCAAATTTGAATTATTTTCCATTAAGTGACACGTCGGTTCGTCGGTGCTGGAACTGCCCGTCGGGTGAATCGTGGATAAGTTGTGCGAGGGCATTCAGCTCAGAGTTGTCTTATCTCATCTCAGGTCGCAACTGACCATCCTACGGTACTATTTACTACCGGTACTATAGGGCACTGCACGGAAATATCTCTTTCTTCGTTCTTCATGAAATTTGACGTTTACTGGCCTTGTTGTTTTCTAATTTCTTTGCAGTCAGAAAGAGACAAAGCAGTCCGTGCAGTGCCCTATTTATGCAGTGCTACCGGTACTATTTATGCAGTTCGGAATCTTTTGGACATCTGGAGCAGAGTGTATCGGATGATATCTAAAAGCTATAAACCTTTAAAAAATAAACGGTTTCTCGCGGCCTTCATCGGTGAACTCCGAACAGATTTCTCTAGCAATTTATCGAATATTCTGCCAGGGATTCCCTAGAAATTCTATTGGGAATTTTCCTCGAAGTTTGCAAATTGCTGCAGAAATACCTCCAGAAAAACATCATCAAGAAAATTTCAAGATAATTAATCCCTTTCTAGGAATTGTTTCGGAATTTTATCTAAAAATTCCTCCGGAATAGTTTCATTAAATTCCAGGAAACAATTCGAAAGATCCCCCATGATCGCCCCGAGAGTTTTCTTAAGAGCTCTATCGAAAATTTACCCAGAAAATTCCCTGACGAATCGCTTAGCAACTTGAGTAGTTCCCCAGGAAAATTCTACAAAAGTTCTTCCGAAAATTCCACAAGAAACTCTTTCAGGAATTACCCCAGGAACACTTCCTGAAATTCCACCAAGAAGTACCATAGAGAATCCCAATGAATTCCTGGCTATATTCTTTCCTAGGAGCTTCTCTTGCAGTTTACCCCAAGAAGTGCCTCCGAAAATTTTCCCAAGAATTCCTCCCAAACTTCAACAAACTCCAAAGCCAGAATTCCTCAAAAGATACTAGGAATTGTCTCAGAAATTTCCTGTAGAATATCGTCCCCTGGGTAGTTTCTGTGAAGGTTCCCAGGAGTAGCCCTGTGCGATAGTTTTTTTTTTCGGCGGCGGCTTGTTAGATCATTATCAGCTAGCAGCACCGGCGTAAGTCAGCGTAAGCTTATTACGCATTAAAAATTCTCCGGTAGCTCTCCCAAAAATTCATCCAGGAATCACTCCAAAAGTTCCAACATGAAATTTCGTGTAATTAATTATTAAATATCAATAATTATAATTAATTCACTATATAATTAAAGTATAATATAAGTAATCACTCCGGAAGTTTTATCAGGAATTGTTTAAAAAGTTTCTTCCGGAAGTTGTATCAGAAATTCATCCAGAAGTTCAATCAGGAATTCCTCAGGAAGTAAATTACGGAAGTTGTTTCAGGAATTCCTCTGGAAGTTCCTTCAGAAATTTCTGCAGAAGTTTCTTCAGGAATTCCAACGAAAGTTGCTTCAGGAGTTCCCCCGGCAGTTCCTTCATGAATTCCTCCAGAAGTTCCATTAGAAATTTCTTGGAAAGTTCCTCCAGTAATGTTTCTAGAAGTTCTTTCAAGAATTCCTTTAGAAGTTCATCCAAGGGTTTCTCCAGGAATTCCACAGGAAGTTCCTTCAGGAACTATTCCAGGAGTGTCTTGTGAAGTTCCTTCGGAATTTTCTTCTTGAATTCCTACAGAAATTTGTTCAGGTGTTCCTGCAGGAATACTTCCGGCAGCTCCCTGAGGAATTCTCTAGAAGTTCCTGCAGGAGTTTCTCCCGTAGATAAACCAGCAATTCCTTTTGAAGTTCCTACAGGAATTCTACCTGAAATTCCTTTAGGAATTCCTCTGAAAATTGCTCTAGGAATTGCTCGAGACGTTCCTTCAAGTGATCTATGGGAAGTTTTTACAGGAATTTAAATGGAAGTTTCTTTCGGAATTCTCACAGAAGCTCCTTTAAGAATTCCTCCGAAGTTCCATAAGGAATTTCCTCGAGGGGTGTATGGGAATTCTTTAGGAAGATCTCTCTAGAATACCTTGGAAAATACCTCCGTAAGAATCAGCAGGAATTCTACCAGAAGTTCTTCCAGGAATTCCAGAAGTTTCTCCAAGAGATCCTCGAGAAGTTTCTCCAGGAATTCCTCCGGATGTTACTCTCAGAGTTCCTCCGGAAGAACCTGCAGCAATTCCTCCAGGAGTTCTTTGTGAAGTTCCTGCAATCATTGATCGGGATATCCTTCAAGAGCTTCCCAAGTAATTCCTGGAGCAGCTTTTCAAGGGTTCCTGGAGGAACTTCCCGAGCAATTATTAGAGAAACTTCTTCTCGGATAATTCCTAGAAGAATTTATGTAGACTATGTTCGATAGCTCGATAAGGACTGTGAATTGCACTCGTCGTGAGATTGACCGCCAGATAAACAGGGACACAGCACGTAATGTTATCCACTTCAATTTCTTCTTCTAGTTCAAATCCGACATTCATTCAACAGATATTTACACACAATCAACATATACTTTAATTTTCTTGAATTGAACGCTTAGAGTACAAACTTTATTGAAAACTAGCACAATTGAAACTTATAATAATTCAAATTAAATTCTACTAGTCGTGCAGCACTTTTCTATTTCTGTTCGATGATAATGGCGGTAATGTGAAGGTGTCGCTGATATTGTGATTCCCAACTCCGATGGCTGCTCGTGTTAAATAGCGGGTGTCTCCATCTTGTATCAGTTCCCAGAAGAAAGAAGCGAATTTTCCAAAGGGTGCCAGGTTTGATTTAATGCACTACATCATAGTATGTGTGCATGCTGTGGGTTGATCGCTCTTCAAATGTAGATGGCGCGTTGCCTTTTCGCAACAGATTTGTGTGCGAACAGACTCTTCCGGGGGGTCGTGGAGCAACTTCCGGAGGAACTTCTGGAGGAACTTCCCGAGGAATTTTTGGAGGAAATTCCCACAGAACTCCAGGAAGAATTTCAAGAAAAAATCATGCAGGTACTTACGGATGAATTTCCCTTGGAATTACAGAGAGATCTTCCGAAAGAACTCCCAAGTACCTCTTGTAGAAATTCCTCATGGAACTTCGGATGAATTCCTAAAAGGATATCTGGAAGAATTCCCGAAGGAACTTCACAAAGAATATTTGAAGGAACTTCCCGGGCAAATTCTGGAGCATTCCGTCGATTTCTTGGAGGATCTCCCGGAAGAATTCCTGTAAAAGCTTCGGAATGAACTCCTGGCCTATCGTTCGGAGGAACTCGTGCAGAAAATTCTAGGGAATGCCTAAGTGAACTTCCGGTAGCACTAATAAATGACCTCCTGAAGGAAATTCCGAAAAAAATAATGGAGGAACTCCAGAAGGAACTTCCAGAGGAATTCCTAATTACACTTCTTGAAGAATTCCTGATGGAACTTCCGGAGGAACACCCGGAGGAATTTATGAAGAATTTTCTGAAGGATATTCAGGAGGAATTTCTGAAGAAACGGATATAGGAGTTAGACTAGGAACTCTTTCGGAAACCTTTATAGGAATACTTACGAAAGTTCCTCCAGGAATTTCTCGGAAAGTTGCTCCAAGAATTGTAAGGGAAGTTCCTTCAAATGTTCTTTGCGAAGTTTCTTCAAGAATTTTTCCTGATGTTCTTTTAGGAATTCCTCCAAAGTTCCAGGTGGAGTTTCTTCGGTTGGATGATCAAGAATTCTTCCAGAAGATCTCTCAAAAATTCCTAGGAAAATTTATTCGTAAGTACCTGCAGGAGTTTTTTCGAAACTTATTCGAGGAGTTCCTTGAGAAGTTCCCCCAGGAATTCCTCCGGAAGAACCTGCAGCAGTTTCTTCAGGAATTCTTCGAAAAGTTTCTTCAAGAATTGTTCGGGAAGTTCCTCCAGGAGCTCCCCGGAAAGCTACTCCAAAAAATATTTGAGAAATTCCTGTTTTTGGAGGAGCTTTACGAAGAGAAATTGCTGCAGCTTCTTATGAAGGGATTCTTGGAGTAAATTCTGGAGGAATTCCTGAAGCAAATTCTCCAGAAAATCTTGGAGAATTACAGAAATATTCCGGCAGGTGCTTGCGGAGGAATTTCCCGAGGAGTTCTTGAGAGATCTTCCAAAAGAATTTCCATACATCTCTCGAAGAAATTCTCCATGAAACTTCGGAAGAATTTATAAAGAAACTTCTGGGAGAATTCCTGAAGGAACTTCCGAAGAAATCCATGAAAATTCTTTCACATGACAACTTGAAGGAACTTCCCGAGCAATTCCTGAAACAACTTTCAGAAAATTCAGGCAGGAACTTCACAAGACATATTTGGAACAATTTCTGGAGGAACTTCCGGAAGAATTTCTGGAGGAACTTTCGGAAGAAATTCTGGAGGAACCTCCGCAAGAATTTCTGGAGGAACTTCCGGAAAAATTCCCTAAGGAACTTCCGGAGGAAGACCCGAACGAACTTCCGGAGGAATTCCCGAAAGAACATCTTGAGGAATTCCCGAAGGAACTTCCGGAGGAATTCCCGAAGGAACTTCCGGAGGAATTCCCGAAGGAACTTCCGGAGGAATTCCCGAAGGAACTTCCGGAGGAATTCCCGAAGGAACTTCCGGAGGAATTCCCGAAGGAACTTCCGGAGGAATTCGAAGGAACTTCCGGAGGAATTCCGAAGGAACTTCGGAGGAATTCGGAGGAATTCGGAGGAATTCGAAGGAACTTCGGAGGAATTCGAAGGAACTTCCGGAGGAATTCGAAGGAACTTCCGGAAGAATTCCCGAAGGAACTTCGGAGGAATTCCCGAAGGAACTTCCGGAGGAATTTGAAGGAACTTCCGGAGGAATTCCCGAAGGAACTTCCGGAGGAATTCTCGGAGGAACTTCCGGAGGAATTCCGGAGGAACTTCCGGAGGAATTCGGAGGAACTTCGGAGGAATTCGGAGGAACTTCGGAGGAATTCCGGAGGAACTTCCGGAGGAATTCGGAGGAACTTCCGGAGGAATTCGGAGGAACTTCGGAGGAATTCGGAGGAACTTCGGAGGAATTCCCGGAGGAACTTCCGGAGGAACTTCAGGAGGAATTCGGAGGAACTTCCGGAGGAATTCCCGGAGGAACTTCGGAGGAATTCCCGGAGGAACTTCCGGAGGAATTCCCGGAGGAACTTCCGGAGGAATTCCCGGAGGAACTTCCGGAGGAATTCGGAGGAACTTCCGGAGGAATTCGGAGGAACTTCCGGAGGAATTCCCGGAGGAACTTCCGGAGGAATTCGGAGGAACTTCCGGAGGAATTCCGGAGGAACTTCGGGAGAATTCCCGGAGGAACTTCCGGAGGAATTCCGGAGGAACTTCCGGAGGAATTCGGAGGAACTTCCGGAGGAATTCGGAGGAACTTCGGAGGAATTCCCGGAGGAACTTCCGGAGGAATTCGGAGGAACTTCCGGAGGAATTCCGGAGGAACTTCGGAGGAATTCCCGGAGGAACTTCCGGAGGAATTAGGAGGAACTTCCGGAGGAATTCCCGGAGGAACTTCGGAAGAATTCGGAGGAACTTCCAGAGGAATTCCCGGAGGAACTTCGGAGGAATTCGGAGGAATTTCCGGAGAATTCCAGTGGAACTTCCGGAGGAATTCCCGAAGGAACTTCGGAGGAATTCGAAGGAACTTCGGAGGAATTCGAAGGAACTTCCGGAGGAATTCCCGAAGGAACTTCGGAGGAATTCCGGAGGAATTCGGAGGAACTTCCGGAGGAATTCCCGGAGGAACTTCTGGAGGAATTCTCGAAGGAACTTCCGGAGGAATTCCCGGAGGAGGAACTTCTCGAAGGAACTTCCGGAAAAATTACCGGAGGAACTTCCGGAGGAATTCCCGGAGGAGGAACTTCTCGAAGGAACTTTCGGAGGAATTACCGGAGGAACTTCCGGAGGAACTCCCAGAGAAACGCCCGGAGGAACTTCCGGAGGAATTCCCGGAGGAACTCCCAGAGGAACTTCCGGAGGAACTCCCGGAGGAACTCCCGGAGGAATTCCCGGAGGAACATCCGGAGGAATTCGGAGGAACTTCGGAGGAATTCCCGGAGGAACTTCCGGAGGAATTCCCGGAGGAACTTCCGGAGGAATTCCAGATGGAACTTCGGAGGAATTCGGAGGAACTTCGGAGGAATTCCGGAGGAACTTCGGAGGAATTCCTGAAGGAACTTCCGGAGGAGTTCCTAAAGGAACTTCGGAGGAATTTGAAGGAACTTCCGGAGGAATTCGAAGGAACTTCGGAGGAATTCCCGAAGGAACTTCGGAGGAATTCGAAGGAACCTCGGAGGAATTCGAAGGAACTTCCGGAGGAATTCTGAAGGAACTTCCGGAGGAATTCGAAGGAACTTCCGGAGGAATTCCCGAAGGAACTTCCGGAGGAATTCCAGAAGGAACTTCGGAGGAATTCGAAGGAACTTCCGGAGGAATTCGAAGGAACTTCGGAGGAATTGAAGGAACTTCCGGAGGAATTCTGAAGGAACTTCGGAGGAATTCCCGAAGGAACTTCGGAGGAATTCCAGAAGGAACTTCCGGAGGAATTCCCGAAGGAACTTCGGAGGAATTCCGAAGGAACTTCGGAGGAATCCGAAGGAACTTCCAGAGGAATTCCCGAAGGAACTTCCGGAGGAATTCCCGAAGGAACTTCCGGAGGAATTCCCGAAGGAACTTCCGGAGGAATTCCCGAAGGAACTTCCGGAGAAATTCCCGAAGGAACTTCTGGAATTCTGGAGGAATTGCTGAAGGAACATCCGGAAGAATTCTTGAAGGAAATTTCGTAGGTATTACTAAAGGAGCTCCCAGAAAAGTTTCCGAAGGAATTTCTAAAGGTGCTTCCAGAGGAATTCCTGTAGGAACTTCCGGAAGAAATCCTGAAGGAACTTCCGAAGGAATTCCCAATGGAACTTCCGGAGGAATTCACGGATGAACTTCTGGAAGAATTTCTGAAGGGGCTTATAGAGGAATTCCTGAAGGAACTTCCAGAGGAATTCTTGAAAAAACTTCTGGAGGAACTGCAGGAGCAATTCCAGGGGACATTTCCGGAGAAATTTCTATGCCGCCGCACCGCATGTACCTGTCATCAACGGTTTGACGCCACCACCGCTGGCTATTTTTATTATCACTCCGTCGCCGATTAAGCCGATTAAATTTCAATCGGCGGCGGAACCGTTTCCGGGTGCCCCAAACATGACCAAAAAAGTTCTAAATTATTAGAGGCAATTCTGTGATTGTGCTATCTCGATCTGATTTAGAAAAGTCGAAAAGTGCGTACAACTAATAAATTTTGTAACGAACCTTGAGTTATAAAACAAACTTCAATACCGCTTCTTTCGGATTCCGGATTCTCCCGGAAGTAGAAGAAAAGTAGAAGAAGTAGAATCAAGACCTAAAAAATGTTATCCTACATTTTTGTCATGGAGAATCATGAAGTTTGATATGTCGCATGCTAAGTTTTTTTAAAAACCGGATTCAAGTCTTCCACAGGATCTCCGGAAATGGTTCCAGGTGTCCCGGGATGCAGGTATGGGAAAAATCGGTTCATTTAGCGTTAATCTTTCACTCACCTCTACACACAATCGCAAATTAGACAAACGTACACGAGCCCTTCCAATATTTTCGATTTCGATTGTCTACCGTTTTGCTTCAGTTAGTAACGAATCGTGCCAAAAACAAACAGACAAAATTCATCACCGAATCTTTCCCACAGATAGCAAATGATGCATAGCCGAGTATTTGTGTACATTCGGTTCGTAAACGAATGAAATCGCAATTGAGTGGTGAGTGAGGATTCGGCAGAAAGATTCAGCCCGCAAAACGAATCATTGAGTCTAAATTGAATCAATCTTCTGAGTCCAACTCAGTATTTTCTGCTGCACTCACTACACATCGGTTTATCCTCATCTCTCGATTTCTTTTCGCATTATCTTTGGTTTCACTTATTCCTGCTGGGGAGGCACTCAGTACGTATGAATCGTTTGTTAGTTCGCTGTTGGGTTGAGTAGCATTCATTTTGCAATCGTGTGTTCGCTGATAGATAGGGATTTTAAATCTGCGTGGTTCGTGTGAGTGAGTGAGTTTTCCCATAGCTGCCGGGATGTTTGGATCAAATGGATCAAAATTGATAGTAGGAATCTACAATTATTTTCAATATAACTTTCGGCAAAAAAAATGCCGATGATTGATGCCTCATGATACATGTCGAAGTATTCTGATATATGTCCTCAGTTAGAGCCTTGAAACCGGTTCGAAAATAAGTTTTCTTCACGATACGAGTATAAAAATACGATTTTGGTACGAATAACAAACATAATAGTCAAAAATGTCCTAAATGGTAACCCGACAGACTCCACTGGAATTCCGTATACATCCGAAACCGTTGGACCGACATGCTCAATCCATCGATCCTCTGAAATGGATGATAATTTTTGGTTTGTGTCTGAAGATTTCAAACAAATCGTTCAAAAATTGAATGAATTAGAGCAAAAACATCACGAACAATTTGATGCACAAAAAAAGGTTGCGGATGGAAAAGTTAAAAAATCCAGGAGAAAAACACTAAGGAACTCCTTGTTTAAAAATTTGGTAGTAGATTTCCCTATGAAGCTTTAGGAGAAGTTGAAAGAATTTCTAAGACAATTGTAACACAGTGTTTGGTAATGTCCAGAAACTAGATGATATGCCTAAGAGAATGTTGAAAACGTGAGAAAATCGGTTACAAATTCACTGTGATATAGCCATTCAAAAATTTAGTTACAACGGTTTTCTGAACGAATGAATCCTAGTGTTAATAATATAAATAATTTTACTATGTGTGTCTTGAAAATCAAAAAAATAATAATGCGGCCATGGAAATCGACAAAGAACTCAAAAAATCTACCGTAGTGTAACGGTACCAATAGTGGAGGTATTAGTAGATCTAAAAAAGAAAATATTTTTTGAAAATTGATACATTATTGAAAATATATGGCCGTTGGTACGAACACGTTGTATATTCTATTAGATTTGGCCACAAATTTTATAGAAGCTTCGTGTTCTATTTCTACAGTTCAAACAGTCCATAGTAGGGCTGTCTCTTGTAGATTTAATTGATCCCGCCCATATTTAATGAAATTTATTGTTGTTGAAAATAAAAAAAAATGTTCTGAAGGTTAGCATTTCCCATAATTTTGGCAACTTGATTATTACTACACTATCTTCCATAGGTGGAATGCGAATTTGCTCTTGCACGAGGTACAACAGAAAAAAAACCGTTTTAACTCGTCTCGTTAACATCAGAAGTATCGTTTTATGAAGCTTCTTGCTCATCGTCACCCAGCCGGAGTCGGTAATTAGCTATGTCGATGTTCAAGTAAAGTTTTTTTTTGCTCTCCGAGAGTAGGAGTGCGGCATGTGGGCAAGACCGATGAATCAAGACAGCTCACTATCGTTAAAGCGAACTTTTTTCTAATGTGTTTCCATTTGTATCAAATGTTGTAGCAGCGGTGACTTATAAGATTTCTTCATACATTTTAGTACATTTTTTATGTCTGCCAGCTCTAGTGCTAGCAGAAATAATCGTTTCAAGGCAGGTCGTTGTTCTTTCGGCATGACGTGAATGTAGGCTAACGCCCTAAGGATATGGGATGAATTGGATATGACTTCAGAGTATGTGACACTTTTTAAGACCCCTTGCGTGACAAGGTGGTCGTTTTATCGCTGAGAGACTCTTTGCGGCATGATTGTAAATAAATTCCAACCACTCTTTATGTATACTAGGGGAGTGAACTTCATATCATATTTATGGTTCGCACAAATCTGATCTTATTTGACCATCATGGTTCTTTCACATGCTCTGAAAATCTAAATTTTAATTATGATGGGTGTATTAACGCAGCCATTCTCTAGTTAGCAATATTAATTCGTATGTATATCCGATTCAAGGGTAGAACTTTTTCTTTGAAAATTACCGGGGGCCAGCAACTGAGATAGGAGCGCCAAGGACCACGCAAAGTCAGGTCAACCAGTTACTTTGGTGACCAAATCAAATTCATTGTCACCACTAAACGAGAAACTGGTTCCATTCATTGAGATAGATTGATTGATGTTTGACTTTCTTCGTTGGTAAACAGAACGTGTAAGCAGATCAAAGTTTCCACAGAACTTGACCGTCATATTCGATAAATTGGTGTCTGAGGTCATGCTGTAGGAGCTGGAACTGGTTTCTTTGACTTAAATGGAAACAATTGATTTCTTCAGATAAACCAGCACTGACTATGCGGCGGACATTAGCTTAACATTAAGAAAATAAGAACAACGGGGTATAAACAACTTTGTCAACACAATGTGGATATGCACGTGAATTCTGCATGATTTTCTTCATTTCGCATTATGAACGATAATATGTAACCTATATGATGATAACCTTACTATACGGTGAGATTTGAAAACATGAATTTTACGATATTTGACGTCAATCAATAGAATATTATGTTTACCATAAGTCCAAAATACGTTGCCAACGCAGGAAGGCGTGGCGTACACATTTACCTGAGCCTTGTTTGAAACTTACATGAAGGTGAAAAAATCCCTCCTAAATATCGAATTTCATACTTTACTTCTTTAATCGCTCAACATATGGAAAATAACAGAAATAGACAGAAGAGTGAAGCTGTAGGCTTATAATTTATTGTGATTGAATATGGGAGTGCTTTACATCGCAATTATATTAAATCAGAATATTTTCGAAGCTTGGCAGATACTGTACTCGGTGAGTCCCTCGCATTAAATTTATGCGGTGTCATGGTTGTTTTCCCTTCACGGCGGTCATTAACTTTGCCAACTACATGTACAGGTGGATAGAATTCAAGAGCAAGTTTTTAAAGCTCTAATAAAATTTCGCTGAACTTCCGCTAGTTTTTTCGTCACTTGACATGTGTAGCTTGGTTAATGATGGTCTTGCTCATTGAACTCATGTAGCATGCCAAGATGAAGGGCGAATGCAGACATGCAGTTAGTATCACGTTTTTTAAGGGTTGTTTTTATGGCGAACGCTATTCGAGGCTCAAGGGCATTGACCATGAATATTGAGTTTTACTAAAAAGATGTTTAAACTTGGATAATTAAACTAATTCAATGAACTGAGCGATTCCAAGCAACAGCATCAAAATTCAAGAAAATTTTTAATTCATGATTTTCTATTGAGTTGAAACTTTGCACAGTTTTTCAATTTCATCTAAATCGTCATTTTTCGATATCAAATCTTCATATTGAGTCACGACTAACTTTTCAAAAGGGTGTATGTGAAAATGGTTCAAAAATATTTAAAAAGCTGCACAGCAAAAACGGAATGTTCGATTGTTATGATTTTTTCAGCAAAGTTAGACAACTAAATGGTGATTCTTAAGAAAATGTGCACATTAAAAAAAAAATTTTTTTTGCCTTTAAAAATATCATTTTTGTCACAAAAACTCAAATATCTCAAAACCCTATCTTTTTTCGAACGTAATTTTTTAGGTAAAACGGTCCATTATATTAGCTATCTACCATAAAAATTTGGTGATGGTAAACTAATAAACAAATAAGTTATGACATTTCAAACATTTCACAATTTTCACATATAGTAAACAAAAAAAATTTCCGTGTATTTTTTTTTTCAAGAATCGCAGTTTGATGCTGATTTTATTGTTAAGGGCCTTGCGTGAGTTAAACAAGTTGTTTGTATGATATTCCATATTTATGTATTCATCGATATTATGTATATTATATGTATAAATATTATATGTATAAATAAATAAAAATGAATTAATATTATCCTAGGTATTAAATTAAATGTGGCAGTTACACAATGTTGTTATAGAAACTCTAAGAGTTTTGGGTTTGAATTTTGGTATGGGTTATGATATCATGAAAACAGTTTATTAATACTTATTTTTTATTTATTTTATTCAAATTTTTAAAATATCGAACACTTTTGAATTATTATCAGCACAGTTTGAGTATAGTTTTGCTTTAATTTTATTTTCCGACAATGGAATGAAACAGTGAAATTTTGGGTTCCTTGGATCGTTTTCGCGTTATTAAATTGCTCGCTGAGCTCTGAAGCCTTTATTTCGTACTTTTCAGTAGTAGTAAAACAAAATGATAATTTGGTTAAATCTTTTCTTTTCTACGATTTGCCCAATCAAAAGTTCTTTCGCAGTTTTAATTGGATGCTCACGTTCTTTGGCTAAACTTGCTCTTGTGGCCATGCGCTTTATTGTTCCTCCAATAGCATCACAAGGACCTTTTGCCATGTGATGTAGCAAAAAATGCCATTCTGCATCAATTCCGTACATTGATTTAAATTGACATAGGCTCGAAAAATTCTTACGATTTTTGTACTGCGACGCTGCTCCATCAGACATGAAATATATCTTTTGACTTCTTTATGCTTATCAACGCGTAAAAGTTAATCATTTTTCAATGAACAAGTTTACGGATACTGAATCGTGTCTTAAATCTTCGGAAATTATAATAAAACTTAAGTGTTCAATTTGCGTACTTCCATTAAAATAAATAACGAATGGATGAATTGTAGCTTGTTGTACGTTCCAGTGATGGGACTGCACTTCATCTTGCAATACAAAGCTGTAATTTTCAGAAAAATCACAAATGACTAAAAATTCACCATTTTGTAATGTATTTTTCGTATTTTTAAAAAGCTGGATTGTTCTGTTTTAATGAAATCGTGAGGGATTAAACTTTCTAATTTCAAGCAAAAATATGACACAAACTCATCTACAGGTTTTACAATAGTTTCTATGTCACACCTATCCGTGGTCACCCATTGCTCAAATGATAACTGATCAATATATTTTTCTTTAAACTCAGCGAATAAAGTATTTTCCAATGATGAAGAATCTGGACAATCCGAACAAGATCGTAGATAGCAATTTGATGTTGTATTTTCACACAAAAGACTACCAGTTAACATTTTAATATCCTTTGTTAAATTGATTCTTTTCAAACTATGTAAAATAAGATTAATATTCTCATGGGTTGTGCACACACACACACATTATGTGTTCCTGAATTGGAAAGAAGCTTACATTGCCTTGGCCGAAGGCTTGCAAATGAGGAAAAACCTATTTTAATATTATCGTGAATTTCCTTGAAGCGTGTGTACGCTTCTTTCAAAGTCGTCATCATTAATCGTTTTTGGATTGCTTGACGCTTTCCATCTTTTTTTACTGATACATAATCTTTTTGACCAGGCATAGCTCGACTTACTTCATCATCTTCAAAATATTGAACTACTATTTCTTTTGTCTCATCTGTTAATGCAGTACTAGACCTAGTATTTTTGGTTGAAAGACAGTTATTCTTCAATTGTTTTGCCTCTTTTACATTATTTCTATTGGTTTTGAACTCATCAATGGCATCCTGAATAGACCACGAACTTGGCAGCATCGACAAAATCAATAATTTTTCTTTCCTTGTCGTGGCTGCATTCGAGAACCTTTCCTTCATATTTATAATTACCTCATCGTAGTCTGTATTTTCCACATCATCAGGTCCTAATTTGAAGAGGTTTCTTCGTACAGCTTCGTTTATTTCACGGTATTTTTTCTCCGGGTAATAAACGTAGTCCATCTTTCTCCATTTAATCGGAGTCACTTTTATCCCAGCTATGCCCTCGTTAAAGCGTTCGATGTTGACCTTTTGGATACACTCATCTTCCGATTGATTTGTTGAAACAGATTTCGCTTATGGTACGGTGGCAAGGCTCTCAGCACTTAATACTTCTGGTAATTCCTCAGTTGTTGTCGATACATCTGGCAATTCCTCAGTTGCTATCGTTTTCGAACTTCCTGCGCTCTGCTCAACCGATGATATACAGATTGCTCTTTTGTCAACGTTTAGACGGCAGGACGTGCAAATGCGTAAATTTGTATTCAATGTGGACATTGGAGCATAACCAGTCGCTTTCAGTTTATCTATGGTGCTTTCGGTGAGATTTCGTAACTCTTTTGAACACTTTTTCCATCAAACGGCCTACAACAGTTGAGAAAGCGGCTACTCATGTTGTTCGTAATATTTCAATAAACAAAATCACTTTTAAGTTTTTACTGACTAGTTTGGTGTCATTTGCTTGACTGAAGAAAAAAATTACTATAAGATCTTTAACAACCTTAGTAGTAGTATTTTTTTGCTTTTTCGTGAGCATTGTCATGGTATGTACCTATCATGCATTTGTTGTTGTTGAAGATACCCGTTTCCTCCCGATCATAAAGTCTATTCTCTAAGAGGTATATTTTTGCAGGTAAACTATAGACGTACACGTGTATATAAATCTTTGATTTTGCAGCTTTGTCTTAAAAATAACATTTCTGATATGTTTCTATCAACGTTTTTATCAACAGGTTTCAACACTATTAAAGAATTTTTCGCCAGTCACGTGCAATGAAAATTATGACACTATCAATACTTTTGATCACAACACTGGATCGTGTCTAAGTTTCTTATAGATGCTATGAATAATTAAATCAAAATATCATGAAAACAACTTGTTTAAATCACGTCCCTTAACAATAAAATCTGCATCAAACTGCAATTCTCGAAATAACTTACACAGAAAAAAAAATTTTTTACTAAGTGTGAAAATTGTGAAATGTTTGAAATGTCATAACTTTTTGTTTATTAGTTTACCATCACCAAATTTTTATGGTAGATAGCTAATATAATGGACCGTTTTCCTAAAAAATTACGTTCGAAAAAAGATAGGGTTTTGAGATATTTGAGTTTTGTGACAAAATGATATTTTTAAAGGCAAAAAATTTTTTTTTACTGTGCACATTTTCTTAAGAATCACCATTTAGTTGTCTAACTTTGCTGAAAAAATCATAACAATCGAACATTCCGTTTTTGCTGTGCAGCTTTTTAAATATTTTTGAACCATTTTCACATACACCCTTTTGAAAAGTTAGTCGTGACTCAATATGAAGATTTGATATCGAAAAATGACGATTTAGATGAAATTGAAAAACTGTGCAGAGTTTCAAATATTTTCGAAATGGTCGCTCAGGATCGACTGACATGCCCCCGTGGAATGCCTCGACTACTAAAACTTTGCTTGTCTTTTGTATCAACTCAAGTTGTTTGTTTAATACTTTAAATGACGCGGTGATATTCAATTTAGATATGGAAAAATCTCCGGTTTCAGATTTTTGCGGCTATATGTTGATATATTTTTTATACCGTTGATAGTGAATCTGTCGTAATCTGAAAAAGTGACGTATACGCAATTTTCCAAAAATAGTATTAACGAGTAGTACTCATCGCACTCTTGTGTGATCGCTTGTAAGTGACAATTTTCCCCACCGTAGAAGGATGACGGGGTACCCAGGTACCCAACCGCCTTACAGTGGGCATTATGTGCCGCTGAGTCTATGTATGGGCATGTATGTTAGTCTGGTTTTAGAGAGTATGTCTATTTAGAGGCCATTGGGTGGTCATGGATGATCCCGAATATCCGTAAAAATGGTTACTTCGTATATTCCTTCGTAAACCAAAGGAATTGTTCTAGAACAATTTTTTGCCGAACCCTGATGAGTATGGATTCAATAATTTGACTCATATACGGACCATTGTGTTCTCTGAGCTATCACCTGAGAGATCCGGAACAACCGTTAAAATGGCCAATTCGTAAATTGCATCGTAAAGTTACATTATTTTTTAGAACCAATTTTGCCGAACCTGAGTGTGGAAATAATGTTTTGACCTACATACGGACCATTCCCTTCCGAGTAGACGAAAATAGCTCAATAATATCAAACATTACATCAAGCACACATGTTCCACATAGGTTACCGCAACTCATATGTGACCAGATTTATTCACAATGGACTTGCTGCAACCATTTTTGTAGGACTTGTGCTGCCCGGTTTGGGTCAAATGACTGGTCCCCTGGAAGATCCGGAACATCCGTAGAAATTGTCACCTACATACGGACTATTGTGTGTCACAATATAATAATATAATATATTAATTCAGATGCCGTTATTTTGAAGAACCGAAGAGTTCCATTCCTACACACTTAAAATAAATCGCCGAATTCGGTAAAATTTTACCGAAATCTCAACAGCAGAACTGTTCGGTAAATAATTTAACTGATTTTCGGCGATCTTGACAGTTGAGCAATGGAAAAAAAATACAAAAAATCTGTAAAATAAATTACTGAACAGTTCTGCTGTTGAGATTTCGGTAAAATTTACCGAATACGGTGAAATGAGTTAAGTGTGTACATAAAAAAATCCGGGGAATCGATTGATGATATTTAGATCCAACCATTAGAAAGTGCTCATTTTTTTCCGAATCTTTCCTAAATTTATATTTGTTTTTTAAATGGACAAAAAACTGTCGCCCCTACAAAAGACTTAAATATTACTTAAACGTTAATAAAATTTTTGTGAAATGGATTGCCTTTTTTATCTATTGCATTTATTTGACAGGCTCAGGCGTGTATAACACTTAACGGAGCCGAGACTCTTTATGATATTTACAAACTATATTATTATTATTGACAGTTAGTAAGGGAAAAGGGATATTGACCAAGATACTCGTGGCAACTCAAGGTTAGATTGCATTATTTCAGGATAATGGATTGCCTTGAACTTCGTACATGACATCAATAAAAAATGGTTTATTTTGACAAAATGTCCCCTAAACCCGTGATTGAGTCTAAAAAGCCGATGAAACATTTTCTCTCGTGTGTAGAATAATTTCGACTGGTGTACTGGTATAAATATCTAAAAAAGATGATGTAAATTTGATTTATTGATTGATGATTGAAATTATTATCATGTTACGATTGCAAAGTTATAAAATGGGCCATTTTGCCAAAATTCCCCTTTTGATTCATCAAAACTTCTACAAGCATAACAATAAGTTTGTCCTTGTCTGTCTGATCCTTATAGACTCAGAAACAACGGAACCGACCGACGTGATCATTTGTTCGCAAAGCTTTTTGGGATCGGGGAAGGTACTAATGATGGTTTGAGACCCCACCCCTCTTTGGAGGAAAGGAAGGGGGCTCATATTTAAAAGAAACAGGAATTAATGCATAACTCAAGCCACTTTGTAACCACTTTGTTTGTGGTATTTTGAGACCCCCTTCTCCTGTAAGAGAAGGGGGTGGTGGCCTCTTATATAAATTCAACTGAAATTTCTACATAACTCAAGAACTTCGTTGGTCAACGGCTGTATTTTGGACCGGCCTCATATTTTGGACCACCTAGCTGAATTTTGCATTTATATCACACAAAATTAAATGAAACATGCAATATTTAAATTTTATTGCAAAAAGAAACTATCCATAAGGTATCTCCAACATTTGTTTTTTTTTTTATAAATTAAAGCAATTATTAAGAATATTTTCACGCATTTACCCATTCCGGCTGTATTATACCAAAACCAAGAAGACATTGTAAAATTGAAGTCAACTTTCAAAAGCTGTAAGTTTATTTGTACATAGTTTTAGGACATGTCAATGATGTTGTTGACTTATTAAAACCTAACTGAAGCAGTTTCACATCTCGAGCAAAGCATTGTAAGTTTAAAACAGTATCCTGAGGCATGTCCAAAATAGGTTAATTTTTCATTGAACCGAACATATTTTCGACTTATCTTCTTTTTAAGTTCTAGACCTCTAAAACTTTTGTTTTTACCAACCATTTGTTTCTCTTGTATCAAATTATTCATAAACTACTGTTCATACCGGATTTATAAATTACCGTTCATTGATGTAAGCGCTAGAAAAATGTCTATTAAACCAACATGGAACTGTTTTCATTATTTCCATACGATCGTTTGGAAAAGAATGTGCAAGGAGCACGGAAGAACTGGGCAACATACTACTATCAATGACGCAAATGGAACAAATCTGGTAAACTACATAAAAATATGGCAGGGCATGAGTGACCATGTGCATACATCACGGCCATGGGCCGCACGTTTGTTTTGCTTTGATAATGCTGCACCGAGTGGTACTGAAATTGATATTAGCTTCAATACCGTAAGCTGGTAGATATTGTTCTCAGCTTTAAAGTGCTTATAAACATGTATTGCTTAACAAGGACTTTAAGGATGAAAACGACGAAAAAGCTGAAGATCACTAATTTAATGTAATAGTAACATAACTTTGCAAGCAATACAAAATTATTCGAGTGGTCCAAAATATGTTCAATAGGTGGTCCAAAATTAAATCTTACATATGTATCTTCAGAATTTATGTTAGTTTGGTTCTTTCGGTGGGATTTACAACATTTTTACCTACAAATTCTACCTAGCATTCCCCACTTTTTAGTTACATAGTCACAAATCAAATTTTTATTCGTAAATTTTTTCGGCCGTCTCCTAAAGTGGTCAAAAATACCTTCCTTACCCTACTGCCAACACTGTTGTTGTCGCTTGTGTTTTGTTTTTGTGTCGTTTGAAAAAATCATCAAAGATTATTGTAACCACCTAAACAAATCGCTCCGTACCGCAACATCAGTTCATCTGCCTCCATTGCATCTCCCGCCACTGCAGTAATTACCGTAGCTAGTCAGGTAGGATAGTGATTTTATTAAATCCGAGCTGGCTTGAAAGTGGAAGACCCCGCCATTGCGAATTCCAGCAATCATCCCACCTCGTCGCTCTCCTCCTGCGCCTGCGCCCACAAGCCCAAGCACAATCATCAACCATCATCGATCATATGCCTGCCTGCCCCCCTCACTGTCCACCGCATATCAGAACAAATCACATCAACTGTTCTATCGCTTCGAACCACGCAATACATTACCGTCCACTGCTCTGTGTTATCAATCCGCAACTCCGAAAAGCCAACAACAGTAAAGTCTCTTCTGGCAACCGTCATCATCGAACCAGATTCTGCATTCATCCGCCTCAACGAATTTCGATTCGCTTCGTACTGCTGTGTGCTGCTGCAAATTGCATCGTGAACAGGTAAACGACTAGAAATCTCCGTAAAGGTTGCGGCGTACTAATTGCTGTCAAATCGGAACTGCAGTGTATTTCGGTGAACCTCGTCGATTGTGATTGCCTTGACAGTGGCTTGTTCGCATTATTCTGCCTCAGTTTTCGCTTTACGTTAGCTGCATCTACATTCGCCCAAACAGCTGCCCTGATATCTACACGAAACACGCGGATTCTATTAGCCAGATACTGAATCGTGCCGATTCCTGCGACGTCATTGTTTGCCTCGGAGATTACAATCTGCCGAATCTAGTCTGGCATTTCGATGATGAAATTAACGGATACTATCAACCCGTCAACTGAGCAGGAGCTTGCCCTATCAGAGTCCTTGTTATCCTCCGGTCTGCATCAGATCAATGATCTTCTGAACGCGAACGGCAAACTCCTTGACTTGGTGTTCGTAAGCGATCCATGCATCGTAGATCTCTTCGAGACGCAATCTGCTCTTTTAAAAATTGATCCTCATCACAATACATTAGTTTTAACCGTTGAAGTCCGTTCTCGCGATGAAAGATCAGTGCCAATATCTACCGTTGACTACGACTTCAACAGGTGTGATTATCAAATCGTCAATGCACGGATAGCTGCCCTGGACTGGAATCATGTTATGAATTATGCCTCAATCGACGACTCTGTTACCGCGTCTATAGCACCATCGAACCGATCATCCAAGAAAACGTGCCGGTCAAAATTTGCCGACCATCTAAGAAGTACAATCAACCCTGGTGGACGCCACAGCTCCGGAATGTTCGCACTCGTCTGCGGAAATGCAGGAAGAAGTTCTTCCGAAACAGGATTGAAGTGAACGCGGCTAATCTGCGGTTAGCTGAAGAAGAATATACTCGTATGCAGCATTGTCGGTTCCGTGAGTACATGGAAAGCCTTCAAGCAAATTTGAAAAATGATCCTTCATCGTTCTGGGCCTACATTAAAAAACGGAAGGGGTCGAACAATATCCCTGTTGACGTCACTTATCGCACGCTTTCCTCCCGATCACCTGTCGCAGCAGCAACGCAACAATGTGATTTATCGCTGGCAATGCCCATTGCTTCAAATTTCAATCGATCTATAAGCGATAGTGTTTTCCCGGAAGCTTGTTTCGATCGTTCCTGTGTACAAATTCGGTAACATACATAGTGTAGGGGCCCTCCTTAGCCGTGCGGTAAGACGCGCAGCTACAAAGCAAGACTATGCTGAGGGTGGCTGGGTTCGATTCCCGGTGCCGGTCTAGGAAATTTTCGGATTGGAAATTGTTTCGACTGCCCTGGGCATAAAAGTATCATCGTGTTAGCCTCATGATATACGAATGCACAAATGGTAACTTGGCTTAGAAACCTCGCAGTCAATAACTGTGGAAGTGCTCAATGAACACTAAGCTGCAAGGCGGCTCTGTCCCAGTCAGTGTGGGGATGTAATGCCAATAAAGAAGAAGAAGAAGAAGAAGAAGAAGAAGAAGACATAGTGTAGAGAACTACCGTTCGATATCAATCTTGAACTGTTTTGCAAAAATTTTTGAGAGTTTTTTGGGCGAAGTGTTATACTCAGCAGTACAGTCTAGTATCTCCGAGTATCAACATGGATTCATGAAAAAGCGCTCGACGACATCCAACCTAATGGCATTCACTCATACAGTGCTAGACGAATTGGAGAACCGTACACAGAAAAAAATAATGAAAACTAATTAGCGCGTAAAAAATACAGACGCGGAAAATTACACTATTCTGAGCATACATGAATCTTTTCCATCAACTTCACCCTAAATGTATGCAATTTGTATAGCATTATGCCAGTTAATCGAATAAATAGTGGCATAATGCAATACAAATTGCATACATTCAAGCGAAAATATCGTTTAAAATAACGCTCTTTTTGGCATTCCCTTTATGTGCATTACATTGGCGTAAATTTCAACAACTTTTTCTATCTGTGTAGCCAGGTCGACGCGGAATTCTTTCGGGTATTCAGCGAGGAATTTCTTCGGGAAGTCCGGAATTCTCGAATTTCTCAGGAACCTACTTTGTAGAATTTTTTTAAATACATCTAGATATTCCTTCAAAAATTCCTTTTGAAAAACCTTCAAAAATCCTCCTTCCGAGATTTCTTAGAAAATTCCTCAACGATTTTTTTTTCGGAAATTCGTCGTAAATTTTTTTAGAAATTCCATCGGAAATTGCTATTTAAATTTGGTCAGATTTTCTACGAAAAAATCTTTGAAAATACCCATGGACATTGCTTCAGGAAAATCTTCCGAAATACCCTTAGGAGAATTTCTTAGGAAATTTCTTTATGATCTATGAGTCCTTCTAACGTTCCTTTAAGATTTTTTTCGTAAATTTTATCTGGCCATTCCTTTGAATTTTTTTTCCAAAACTCTTTCAAAAATTCCTTTAGTATTTCTTATTAATTTCTTTAATAAATTATCGGAAAAATTCCCCCAACTAAATTTTTGGAATAGTTCCTGCAGAAACTTCGAAAGAATTTTTATATGGTTTTGCAAAAGAATTTCTGAAGGATTTCCTGGAGGAAGTTTCTTAGGTATTCCCAAAGAAATTTTAAAGGAATTTAAAAGAAATTCCTAAAGGAATACCCAAAGAAATTTGTAAAAGAATCAATCTCTGAAGAAATTTTGAAAAGAATACGTAAAAGAATTTCCGAAGAAATTCTCGAAATTTTCTAATAATTGCTTTTCTGAATTTTCAAAAGAATGTCCAAATGTTTCAGAAAAACATTCTAAAGTAATTCAATAGATTATACGATTGTATTGTTTTATATAGACGATAAAATGCAATAGAAATTTCGTAATATCTGAAATTGCCTGACATTTATTGATGTAACGCTTGACTGACAACTTATTGGTTTAAAGACAATTTTATAGTGCCTTAAATTTAATTTTCCATTCCATTTCCAATTAAATTGAACTATATTTTTAAAATCTTTTGTTTTCGATAGTCATATATTCGTCTAGAGAGTTTATCGATTGATATTGTAGTTCTGCTATATGCAAACAAATTTTAATATTTCTCATGACAGTCTCAGTTTCTACGTTTTGAATAGCTTACCACACTTGAGCGGGCTTGGTAGTCATATGGCTACTGCTTCTGCCTCATACGCAGGAGGTCGTGGGTTCAATCCCAGGTCCGTTCCATTCTCCTACTTTGTATCTTTCTCTATATTTCTCATGTTCTAGCAATCGCTAGAACTGGAAATGGACTTCCATACCGTTTCCATCTCAATTCCTATACCTTCAACTTGAGTATTCTAACAGTAATCTGCTAGAATTGGAAATGAACCATTAAAGCGCGTTTCCAAACATCCAATTAGAAATTCCATCAGTTGCTTTCTCCTATCTATCACATTGGCAGCTCGTTAACCAAGACGGACCTCTCGAGCATAACCCAAAAATTCCAACAAATTCCGCATGAACTCGTGGCAAGTGCAGAGGTATATTCGGCTTGCAGTGGGCGAGTGATTGCATCATCGTTTCCTCCCCCTTCCCTACATTGACTTGCATTCTGACGTGGCAGGCGCCAGTATGATCTAACAAATGAGGTCACCAGTACCTTGTACATTGAAGATGTGAGCTAGTCCCAAGCAAACATCTGTTGGTTCCCTGTGAAAGAACCTGGTCATAATGGAGTAGCAACTATGAGCAGTAAATCAAGCTCAAGCTCAAGCTCAAGCTTTGAATAGCTTACCACACTTACCGAAAAACGTAATCCTACTTGAATAATCTCTATCACAAATTGATATACGAACTTGACCCGCTTTTGTCAATCCCCGATTTTATCACGCTTTCGACCCGATTTTATCACGTCAACCTGATTTTGTCATTCCAAGAAATTTGAAAATTTTAGTTGTTCTTTTTGTTTCTATAAATAATACCGCAGACAACAATGAATTTCATTAAATGCCTTTCCCCGCCTGTTGTTTATTATGAATGACCTCTGAATAGCTGTGAAGGTTTCTGTAAGGGGCTGTCCACAAACCACGTAGACCAGCATTTCACATTTTCAAATCCCCCTCCCCTCTAGTAGACTTTCGTAGACTTTTCCGAAACCCATCCCCCATCCCCTTGAAGTCTACATAGACTTTTCAAATTTTACAAAATATCATATGCATTGGACAATCAAAATCGAAATCAAATTTGATCCTCTGTCCACAGCTCCTGAAATCAAATCTCAATGTCAATTAATTTGATTTCTTTTGAATTCGACTCCTCCTAGAGGTGTGCACACTTTTGGAACGGCGCGCCACTGCTTAAAATCTGTCACGCATCTGACCTATAATTCTCCACGCCGGTTCAAATTTGTAGAAACCCGAATAATGTTCAGAGTTTCGAAAAATTTCGAGTTGAAATTTCGAGAATATCAAGCCTACATTCCAAAAAGTTTTTCGTGGAAATTTTCGTAGAAAATCCCGATTGAAAGTCTTTATAGCTTTCCGATAATATTTCAAAGAACTCCCCGTGAAAACTCCGATGCTTTTCTTGAAAATTCCATGCAATATCTCATTGAATAACCATCCGTTGAAATCCCAAGAATTTCCTCAACCGTCTAAGACGAATTAAGTACTCTCCATTTAATTCCACCAATTATTTTCAATATCTTTGCAGATACGTATTTCGACCACAACTGTGTGGTCGTCTTCAGTGTCTTGTACTTGACTCGACTTCAAGTCGTTTTAGTAAACCCTCTCTTCGTAGACTAACGTAGACTTTTTCAAAACCCTTCCCTCCCCCTCAAGAGTCTACGTAGTTTATGGACAGCCCCTAAGCATTTTCGACTAGAAATAACTGGTACCGTTCACCCATTTTGCTTTTCCAAGGCATAAGCTAATTCTTATTTGTGAAATGAATTAAAAAAATGAAAAAAAAAGGTAATTTTACAGAGCTCGGTGGTCTAGTGGCTACCGCTTCTGCCTTATAAGCAGGAGGTCGTGGGTTCAATTCCAGGCTCGTTCCTTTCCTACTTTGTATTTCTATCTTAGTTCTTTCTGTGTGTCACGTTCTACCAAAACGATTCCTACTGTTCTTCTTCTTCTTCTTATTGGCATTACATCCCCACAATGGGACAATGCCGCCTCGCAGCTTAGCACTCCCACAGTTATTAACTGCGAGGTTTCTATGCCAAGTTACCATTTTTGCATTCGTATACCATGAGGCTAACACGATGATACTTTTATGCCCAGGGAAGTCGAGACAATTTCCAATTCGAAAATTGTCTAGACCGGCACCGGGAATCGAACCCAGCCACCCTCAGCATGGTCTTGCTTTGTAGTCGCCCGTATTACCGCATCCTACTGTTATAACACACAATCCAAAACCTCCTGTGACACCTATGAGAGGTCGTAGAGTTCTCTGCATCTTTCTTAAGTAGGTGTCCAACTAACCATCCTTCCCCTTCCTCAGCATTCGCAAGGGCGTGGCCAGGACGGATCTTGACTATTGGAGAGGGCATTGCTTCCATCTAAGAGTTAGTGATTAGTCCCAAATCAATATCTGTGGTAAAGGATGAAAGTGATCCTACTCTCATACAATAGTCTTGGCTTCTACCACCTACGAATTTGTGCGAATTGCTCAATGCTAATGCTAATGCTAATGAATTAAAAAATTGATTTTTTTCCGATTTTGTCACATGCCCTATTTTATCAAGCCAAAATTCACCAGGAGGTGATGAACTGGGGAAAGGGTGGTTTGGCCGAAACCCATTTGGCTGAATGTCACTAGGCCTAACAAACCATTAGGCCAAAAGCGACATTTGGCCGAAAGAGTCGTTTGGCCAAAAGGGTCATTTGGCCGAAAGGGTCGTTTGGCCGAAAGGGTCGTTTTGCCAAAAGGGTCGTTTGGCTGAATGGGCCATTTGGCCGAAAAGGCCATTTGGCCGATAGGGTAATTAGTGTGACAAGTGCATACCACATGTTCTTGAACCCATAGCAACCGTACATCCTGACCCCACAAGCTGCACCATGCTGTGAGAATACGATTCATTCCCACAATATAGAACTGCTTATGCGTTAAATGCAAATGCACGGAAAAGCAGGGTAACATACCGATAATTCAGACACGACAATAATGTGTTCTTCTCATATTTCAACTCTTGATTGCTAAGCGCATTCGGCGCAAACCGACTTGTCCGAATTCTCTCTTATTCTCTCTTTCGTTGCATTGATCACCGATTGGTGATTCTTTACATAATAGCTATACATATCTGACTCCAAGCGTCTCCACTTGGTAAAGTTGAAAACCTAAAGTAATTTTAATAAACCACACTGGTGTTTTAACTCTCATCGAATACGTGTCGTGATGTAACCAAGATATCACATCCGTGCAATTACGAGCAGGACACGTCATTAGGCCGAAAGTCATTTGGTCCAAAGGGTTATCTGGCCGAATAGGTAATTTGAAAAGTGAGAAATTAAGAATGAGAAGAGAGTCGTCTCACTTCCCATTCTCCCTTTTTCTCTTCTCACTTAAAAGCGAGAAGCGCGAAATCAGTAGTGAGGCATCTCACTACCCACTTCGCACTATTCACTTTTTACAGTGAGAAGTGAAAAATTAAAAGTAAGAAGAGAGACGTCTCACTTCTTACTCCTCATTTCTCACTTCTCGCTGTCAAAAGTGAGAAGCGCGAAGTGAGTAGTAAGACGTCTCACTACTCACTTCGCGCTTCTCACTTTTTACAGTGAGAAAAGAAAATGAAAAGTGAGAAGTAAGACATCTCATTTATCACCTCTCATTGTAAAAAGTGAGGAGCACAAACCCAAGTAACACCTCTTGTTCCTCAGTGAGTAACAACAACTGTGGTGTGACTTACTAAAGGTCTGACTTATGCACAACGCGTCATTTTTGGAACTCCTTTGTGACACAAAAAGCGCAAGAGGTGGAGTTTATTTGCAACATCTTGCGGCTACAATGAAAATAAAAACACAAAAACCAACCGAGAATCGAACCATGATATGAAACACATCGAATTTTAAACCACCCAAGAAGTCAGATGGGTAGAATATTGCGACGCCACTTAAACGGAAATAAAACATTGTGATTTTCTGGAACTGGGAAGTGGCTTTAATGTGACTCGATGTATTGCCAGTGTCTTCAATGCAATTTATTAGGAACAAACACCTATTTGAAAGATGTTGCGCGTGCTGCTTGGGAAGTGAGTAGTGAGACGTCCCACTACTCACTTCGCGCTTGTAATTTGAGGAATGAGGAATGAGAATTGATACGTTTTACTTCTTACTTCTAATTTCTCATTTTTCAAATGACCCTTTCGACCAAATGACCCATTCGGCCTAATGATCCTTTCGGCCAAATGACCCTTTCGGCCAAACGACTTTTTCTGCCAATTGACCTTTTCGGCCAAATTACCCTTTCGGCCAAACGACCCCGTTCGACCAAATGACCTTTTCGTCCAAATGACCCATTCGGCCAAACAACTTTCGGCCTAGTGGCATTCGGCCACATGATTATTGGCCGAATGGGTTTCACTCAAACGACCTTTCCCCGATAAACTGTACACTAAGGCAAAATAACTTACGGTTTCCATAAGTTACAACTTATGGGTGGGTATTTTATCGATTTCATTATGTACTTATGCAGACTATAAAAATGGCTTGTGATTTTCATCCCCGCGACTTATGATTCACATAAGAGATCCTATTGAGGAAAAATATTCAGTTTACGATGGCAATTATGGGGAAGTGAGCATACATTTCTAAATTGATTTCCGTTTCGGTTAACTCCGACATTTTAGATGCTAACACTTACTATACATTTGTTTCCTTTAAATAGTTGTTTCTGTGTCTAATAATTTGGATTTCTTTATTTTCAGGCTCCATGTAGGAAAATAAAAAAAATGGTCATCAAATTAACATAAATGTATATTGGAAACTTGATTAATCCTTCGTTGATAATGGAGATATTTCAAGTTTTTTTTTTCATTCAATTCCCACTCAATGGCGCTGATACGATCCTTATTTGTTAATTTTATGTGGGCAATTTCAGTTTGAATTTCAAATCATTTGAAAAAATATTAAATTTTTTTTTGTGTCTTTATTAAGGAGACTTTTAGCCCGAGGCTGGCTCGTCTCCGAAATATATATTAAAATTGAAATTATTACCTTTTCCAACATTATCCGAAATATTCTTATATGAATAATAGAGTGCATTCATAATTACAGTTTTTATTAAAAATACTTTCGATTTTTATATTATTTTAATTTCCTTTATAAAATCAATAATTCCTTATTATGATTTTAATAAGTTTAGTTATGGAAGTTGTAAGTACCGAAATGGATAAGTCATAAATCAAACTTATGATTTTCACATATATTCATTGTGGCGCCAAATCATAAGTGATTTTGATGATGATCTTAAGTCTTTTTAGCTGAGTGTACTTTTACTGTAATACGTCGGATTTGAAGGAATGTACTCCATGACAAAACGGTACTTGTTATATGTTTTATCTTGTACTGTGTGAAAGAATCCATATATCAAAGGTAAATAAGCGAGTACGAAGTTTTATATTATATATAGTTTTATACAAAGTTTTTTATATATTTTTTTATATTGTCGGGATCCTTCTCGGATTCTGTTTTGGTCGCACATGCATTAGTTTCCGATACACTTGTTTTCCTACCGTTTAATGTTTATCGTTTATACTTATCCATTAAAAATGAATTCTGCATTCATTTTGTTCTAAAATAACAATAATGAGAACGAAATCAACAAGTAGTAAATATTTTTATGACATTGTTATGTTTATTTCCATATCACAAGCACATAAAGATATACCATCTGGCTACACATTTACGCATCCTTGTTAGGTGCCCATTTTAACATAAAAATGTCAACCCCTTGCTCGGTTCGGCTTTCGACCCACCGAATCAGCTCGCAGTCTATAAAGCAGGGTCCTCCCAGCCACCCATCGCTCAGTACGTCGTTTGTCACGAAACGCGAATTTGATCGTCCGTCGTCAGTTAGGCTGCGTTGATCGCCGGGCTCCATCACAGTGGACAACTTTTTTCGCGCATCTTGTGCTCAGTGTTTAAGGCCCGCCAAGTCTGTGAGCTGGTTCGCGAATCGCCAACCTAACCGTCAATCATAACAAACGGCCCCGAGTAGGGGAAGTTCGCTTCGTGCGACGAAAGAAAGACTTCTGCAAAGTGGGTAAATTACCAGCTATCCATCCATCCATCCATCCGAAAGGGGGCTTGGAACCAAAACCCAGCGACCACTTTCATTTTCGTTCGACCAGTTGCCGCGTGCGGAGTAGCGATCCCGCTGCTCAGGAAACCAAATACTACACGCGATCGCCAAGTCACAGTGACGGTTAGTGAATTGATGCTTTTGGTGGTGTTCATTGGGTTGCGTCGCGCTGCAGTGGTTGAGCCCGAGTTGGGGAGTCACGCGTATTTTCCACAGCTGTTCAGTCAGCCAGTGCCGTGAAGCGAATTTGCTAAGAAGCGCCAAGTGCGAAGACGATTGCTGCCGGGCGGGAACGGAACTTTGCCGATAGGGTGGTGGTGCAGAGCTGGCAGAAGTGAAGAAAATTCACCGAGTTGCGCTTCCCTCTTTCGCTTTCGATGCGGCTGGTGGGCTTAGGGTGCGAATGATTTTTCGAATGATTCTGATATAGTGAATTTGTTATTTCATTGATATGATATTATGGCGTAAAATCTAACAATTTCCTATGTGCTACAGAACTGTATGCTAAAAGTTGCTTTAAGGCCAGAAATAAGGCACAAAAGCTCACTTTCATGAAAGTTATTGCTTCAGATCTTGCTTCATTCCAAAATGTTTATAATTACAAAACTTAAATCTAATTAAACAATCATTCGAAAAATGATTGGCTCACCCTATGGTCCACGGTGCGGTCGTCGATCGGTCGCAAGGAACTGTGTTTGTGTTGTGTTGTTGATAATCGGTGCCTGATTTTTTGAAGCAGAAAAAGAAATGTGCCCATTTCCCATAGTCTGCATTTAGTGTTACTTAACAGATCGGCGGTAACCGTACGGCACAGGAATATGACTGCGCGTGGCGCAGAGATGACGTATTTGGACCCATTATGAACTAGCTTTTTTTTCTCAAACTTACTGATGTAAAAGTGCATTTTAAGATTGGTTAATATTTGTCACTTAGGAGTTTAACTTGAGACCTTCACTTCTCGCTGCAAATTAAATCAAACAGCGTAGTTTACAACTCATTGCATAACGGACGACCCACTGAGTCAACTTTTGAAATTGCGCTGGCTCTCCGATGTTCAACACTTACTTGTTGATTTATGTTGAAATCGATTTTCATTCATTTATTAGATTTTTACTGTTCATGAGAAATATTATTTTTATTGCCAGCTTTGACCTCCAGTTTATTAGTCGTTTTCTGAATTATCTCGAGGTGCAAGTCGCAGTTTCTAACAAAACACAACTGAGGCAAGAAGATATAATTTTAAGTGATTTTATAATTTATTACCCCACAGACCCATGGGAATGAACACCCATTGGAAAAACAACAGAAGTTTTTTAATACTGGTAGTCTTTATAACATTTCCAAATTCCACTTTTTTAGTAAATAAAGTTAACAAAAATTTGGAAACACGCAGTAGACTACGGCTGAAATAAATCTATTTTGGAATTTCGAATATTTCAAAAAGAGATTATAAGTTTCCAAACGGTCATTAAAGCCGTAATATTGATAACAAAACATGATATGAATTTGTTTGAAATAAGAGTAAAAATAACAAGCGCAAATAAAAGCAATTTGCACCGTAATGTCATAAAAATATCAGGTTTTGCTATTAACAAGAACAAATCAATAGCTCAAGATATTGATAAGTTCTTGTTAAAAGTAAAACCTGATATTTTTATGATATTTCGGTGGAAATTTTTGTTATTTTCGCTTATTATGTTTACTCTTATTTCGAAAAAGTTCATATCATGTTTTGTTATCAATATCACGTTTTACTGTTAATGAGCTATGATCGTCTACCCGGGAAATACAAACAATAATTTTCAATAATATATCGGGAACGATTTGCAACTTGGGCGTACTTGAAATTGTGAACAAACATTGGAAGGCTAATTCTTGCTAAAGCAATACTTTCCTAAGAAAACCACGGCATGATCCGCTAAGCAAGTAAGGGAACTATTTTTGTAGGAAATCGCGTTCCACGGAATCCATAAAACAATGTTTGTTTACATAATAAGTTATACCCAAATTGCAAATCGGTCCTGATATGAAATTAATAATATGTAACATATTTTCATAATTGAAAAAAAAAATTAAATAGGGGAAAAGACGGCTTTGGCTGGTTTTGTTCTATTATTGTATTGTATTGTTTTGTTCTATTTTTGTCGACCAAATTTTATGAAATTTGGCCACAATATTCTTTGATATGCAAAGAATGTTTAGGCCAAATTTGAGCATAATCAGTCATGACAATAATAGAACAAAACCTGCCAAAGCCGTCATTCCCCCTATGTTATTCCAGGTTTGCTGCGTCGCAGCATGCGTGGAATAATAAAAATAACAGTTGTGCGTGGCCTCCGTTTTGAATGGAGTGTCCTTGATAACGCGAGTGCATTTGCTTTTGAATTCCGGGAGGCTTGTTCTTAAACCAAGGTTTAAAAATCTAATATTAGGATTTTTATGAAACTATAGTCAAAAAATGATTCTTTCTGCAATTCATCCAATTGTTTGGTAGATTCTGATTTTCTAATGAATTTTTATTACAATTCACAAAAACATTTACGGATGCGTTTCTGAAAAGGAATTGCCCATAAATAACTTTACGAAAATAGAGTATTTTTAGACTGTCTTCTTTTCCTCATAGCACTTTTTCTACGGTTGATTTAATCTACTTGTACGAGTCGTGACGATTCAATTGATACTCTCCGCCCTCTCTAGCGTCGCGTGATTTGAGAATTTATTCGCAAGTGCGTACCAGTATCCAATACCAAATGTACCTTAAAGTCATGGAAAATCCCAAGGATGGACCTGAGGGTGACCATTTTAAATCCTCTCCCCCCTTTGAGTGCCTCTGACCTTGCTACATAAGACAAGTAAAGAACTGATCCAAATATAAAAATTCCCATGAAGACAACAGAAAAGCTAAGTGCCTTAAAAATATCGAATGGTCCAAATAGAAGAATACGGACATCCAAGTATCTCGATGGAATTCCTTTCGATGGCTTTACCGAATTATTATTAAACTTCGTTATTCCCTACAAAAATCTGGGAACGTTGCGATTTCTATATTTTTTGGCAAACTTCCATACCTTCAAGGCACTGAAGGACCTTTCTCAGAATTTTATAAAACAAAATTCAAGAAATGATATTCTAGCATATGTGGAGTTTGTTCCGTTAATATACAAGCGGGAGTCTCCAAGAAAACCTTTTACCTACAATGGTGCAGCACGTGTGACTGACATCCACGTGCAACGACTGCTTCGATTATTGTTTATTCGATTATTGATATCAGGCCTACTTCGATGGTTTCAAAGCCATTTAATATTTACTTATATAGTAAACGGCAAGTGCTATTTCACTGGCACACATTCCCCCCTTCTCAGGACTTTTTTGCCTTTTTGCCTTTCTCGCATACAAAGTATACGTATTTTATTATTACACTAGCCAAATATTATGAAAATGACTGTATTCAAAGATTAAGTTTCTTATTAGTTGCTTTCCAATAAGCATTGGAAACTGATAAGGCGCTTATTCAACAAAAATTAGTCTTCTTCCTCTTGAAAACTAGCTTTTTTTCTAGGTCGTTTGTTGGGTAGCTGAATTTGACTTTTATGAGACCAATCATTTTTATTATTAACTAGCAGACCCGACGAACTTCGTTTCTTCTGAAATTGATTTATTCTTTGATTAGTTCTCGAGTTATGCAGACATTTCTGGTTCATTTATATGGAAGCCACCCTTTTCAAACAGGGGAGGGGTCTCCAACCATCTTAAGAACCTTCCCCGGCGGTGCTGGATATCACATTAGTATGCGAAGTCATTTTATTTCAGACGCTTTGCTACACTCCATGTCGTTTTATATAGTAAATATTGCAATTATATTTTCAGATATATCGCTGCTGTTCACGTGTTTTCCACTGAGGATTATGCGAGCTCCACTCGCCCTCATCACAAAAAATAGCAACACTTATTTGCACTGAGCACTTGAGGCCGCGCTCAATACAAAAATTGCAACACTAAGTTGCACTGAGCACTTTATGCGAGCACCACTCGCGCTCATTACAAAATAGCGACACTGAGCACTTTTTTTGCGAGCACCACTCGCGCTCATTAAAAAAATAGCGACACTGAGCACTTTATGCGAGCACCACTCGCGCTCATTTGAAAAAATAGCAACACTTAGTTGCACTGAGCACTTTATGCGAGCACCACTAGCGCTCATTTAGAAAATATATCATAACTGAGTTACACTGAGTACTTTATGCGAGCATCACTCGCGCTCATTTGAAAAAAAATAGCAACACTGAGTTGCACTGAGCACTTTATGCGAGCACCACTCGCGCTCATTACAATACCAGCGAAACTGAGCACTTTATGCGAGCACCACTCGCGCTCATTACAAAAATAGCGACACTGAGCACTTTATGCGAGCACCATTCGCGCTCATTTAAAAAAATAGCAACACCACTCGCGCTCATTTGAAAAAATAGCAACACTAAGTTGCACTGAGCACCACTCGCGCTCATTACAAAACTAGCGAAACTGAGCACTTTATGCGAGCACCACTCGCGCTCATTACAAAAATAGCGACACTGAGCACTTTATGCGAGCACCACTCGCGCTCATTACAAAAATTAGCAACCCGATTTTTTTTTGGACAGTATTTATTTTCATTAGTATTCCACTGATATTTGCTGATATCTTAGTTTAGGAAAAGTTTTGACTTAGCGGTCGTGATGTCGAGTCGAAATATGGTTCTGAAAATACCACAAAGTGAATAAGGGTATGTTCACAAGTTAATCGAATCAAAAAGCAAAGCATGGCAAGTATATGAATATTGCAAGCGCCCTTTGCACGCCAATAGCATAGCTTAGCATAGCATAGCATAATTACGGTGTACTTCGTAGATTGGACACTAGTGATACTGATGTTTTTCTTTTGAAATCCTTATCCAGATTGCTATCAGAAATCAAGGTGGGTGTGATCCTTAATTTCAATCTAGGATAAAAATCACAAAAGCATGAGGATTACTACTCCTGGCCACGCCCATCTTCACCGTAACTTGGGAGGGGAAGGAAGTGTTGATGTGATACTTACTTACCCCGACTCAGCGACACCCTCATAAGTACCACGGAGTTGGATATTGGGGAAGGTGTTCGTTGGGTCAGGATTTGCCTGTAGCTAACAATATGACCGTGGTAGATCTTACACCGTAACACACCACGCAAAGGTGTCTACCCAGCGTTACGGGGTCCTTCGCACGCCAATGCCAGCAGAGAACACAATTGCCAAACTGAGAGGCAATTGTAAAGCTCTGACGTATATATTTTCACATATATGTACTCACCATTTATGTATTCTGAAATATACCTATTTCTTCATAACGGGAATTTCCAAAAGATACCTCCCCCGATAATGATAGTGTTTTTTTTTCGTGCACTTAACCTTCACTTTTTTTATCACCCGCGTAGTACAAACGAAGAATGGTGCACGATACAATTTGTCCTTGGGCACTCCCGCTTGTTTAAAACCAGATTCTAAATAAATGTATGATTTTAATCTGGCAGGATCGCCAAATGTGGAGTTTGTTCCGTTAATATACAAGCGGGAGTCTCCAAGAAAAGCTTTTACCTACGAAGGTGGAGCACGTGAGACTGACATCCGCGTGCAACGACTGCTTCGATTATTGTTTATTCGATTATTGATATCAGGCCTACTTCGATGGTTTCAAAGCCATTTAATATTTACTTATATAGTAAACGGCAAGTGCTATTTCACTGCCACACAGCATACTCCCAAAACTATGAGACCATTAAGAAATAATTGAAAGGCTTCCTTCACGAAATTATCAGAATCGTTCTCGACTTCATGAAGAATTACCGTCAAGGATTTCAAGAAATTGGCACGAGTTTGTCGAAATCCTCAAACAGTTTAAGAGATCCTTACTGATTTTCCTATGCAAACTTAAATTTATTTGTAGACGAGCAGAAAGTCTCAAGAAATTTAAAAATAGCTATGTTTCAGTTTGTAAAAATCTCACTTCCCGTATAATGTATAACATAACATGGCTCAACAACAAATTTTCCAAGAAACATTAACTAATTTTGACCTTCAAATTTTTGACGACCATTGCTGTCTCCATTTCATTCAAGTGAAAACTGATCCCTATATCAAAATTTACAAAAATAAAACTTTGAAAATCCATTAAATTAATTTTGACCAGAATAGATAGAATCCAAAAGACCACATATCAAGTATTTTGTGTTTATTCTCTTGGTATTGGAAATCTATATAATAAAAATGAAATGGTTTGTGTTCGTTTCCGCATAACTCGAAAACGGCCGGATGGATTTTCTTCATTCCTTCAGCAGATATTTTCGTTATCGTTTCCGACGGGTTTATATGATAATTCCTCATGCAAAATCACTTAAATAAAGATTTAAAAAAAATTCCTCATGCGAAAATCATTACTAAAGTCGAGTACCTAAATAGTGAAATACCTACTAAAATTAAGATTCGTTCTGGAATTTCGCTAGGCAGCTCACAACGCGCATTTTCGCCTACTATGCAGGACAACGTCGGCCGGGTCAACTAGTTGATTATAAAATATAAAAAAAAAACTTCGACCAAGAAAATATTGAAAGCGACGAACCGGCGATCGACCAAAATGTTTTTGGCCAATGGATGATTCAAATATTACGAAAAGCGAAAGTGATGAGTGGTTCAAAATTTGAATTGCAAACCGTATGACATTTGGTATGTTGTTTTTTTCTCTTTTTGCCGAAATCTGCTTTTTCGTATTCAATATGTTACGATCAATCGCTTGCTCTAATCCCTACTGCGACTTCTGTCACAACATCTTTGTGTAACATTGTTTGCTTCTAGCTATGTGTCGGTGTCGTGCCATAGAACGTGTTTGCATTGAAAGTGGGTTATTGAAAGAGCTTAATTGTATCATTTTCCGTTCAGTCGAAATAGATGGAAAGAACCTTGTTCAAAATTTGAAAGGTTCGATGCGTTTTCTCAGGGACTACCCCATTTATAGGACGCCTTGGGCGGTGGTTAATTTAGAAAAAAAAATCTTCAAGGTTGAAACGAGCTGGTTAGAAGCAATATGGTGTAAGCGACATTCGAGACTAATATGAGTTGAAATGGGGATATAACTACTTCGTTGGTTATATAACAGGAAATAATGCTTATTATTGTCCATCCAAAATATTACAAAACTTTGCTGTTCAATTTCTCGAATCTAAGTTTCTTCGCCTTTCGCTTCTAATCTCCTCAATTTTATTTGAAACGGACATTTCATGCACTAATGACGGACATCAAGGACAAAGTGAGCCAGTCATTTATTGCTTCAAAATGCACCAGAAATTTACAAACGCCCGGTATGTGATGTGAATGCCCAAAACGACCGGTTCCGACCCGGTTATGCAATCCTGGCTCAAATCACACACAAAACTACGAAGATCAAATATTAACCATAAACAGTCACCCAGAGAGGAGTAATTCATTCGTTCGTGTCGGAGAAATCCTATCTCGCTGGATGGCATGGCAGTCATATCATATGGCAGCGATCGCCTGCACAACAAAAGCACAATGCATTTCGTTTCGTCGAGACACCACACCGTCGGGCTTCTGCGAGCTTGAACGACCGAAATGTGGGGACTTGGCGCGTTTTGTTGGCTGGTTGGTTGGAAGGGCATCATTAGCCTGGTAGTAGTAATGTAACAACCCATTCGACACCGGAACAAGTGTGAAATAAATGATAAAATGCGCTGGTGGCGAGTAACAATGTTTTTTGTAGGCGAGCGCGCGTACTTGGGCGATGCTGGAAATAATGACCAAGAGTGATAATTTAATCTGAAATCGGAACTATTCCTCAAACACACAGTACACGATGTAGCTCGGACTGCCGAAAAATAAAACAAAATCGAAATATCGGAAACATTAGGTTAGTCCCATATTAAATGTGCAAGAAAACTGTCGAGTAGCGTATGTTATTTAATTAAAAATACTCAGAAATTTGAGGTGAACCATATATATATGAACGATATTTTCTCAAACTAACGAAATTGATTTCACCTTGACTTTTAGAACAACGATTGTGCTCTGAATTCGAAATCTTTTGGTAAACTGTTGTGATCAACAAAAAGAATAGTTCCCATTTCATCTGGAAATGACAGTTTGTCGAAATATGCTGAATAAAAAAAGGCTTTTAAAATCCTTAGGTAAAATACAGTTATGCCTACTTGAAAATAATTCATAGATTTTTTTTTCCAAGTTTGTTTATTTGGTAGGCTCAGGCGTGTATAACACTTTACGGAGCCATGTTTCTTTGTGATATATACAATCAATATCATTTTATTATACAGTTAATAAGAGCGGGGAAGGAGCCAGCGTACTCGTGGTGACTCGAGGTTAGTTTACAATGTTTAGGGATGGACGGGGCTTAGGATTTGGGATAAGGAAATTTCAGCTTCTCATCCGGGCATTTGGCGTCAGTGACGATGTGGCGTGTCGTCATGCTCGAGGAATGGTTCGACTGGGAGCATCTTCCGGATGGCAAGAGCTATGGAGCTCTACGGAAAATTCATAGATTTAGTAGTTTGGAAATAACTCATTCCAAAGGGAGAATTCCATGGCTCGAAGTTTCTATGGATACCTTGAATATTCTTGTTAGATTTTCCGTAGATCGTTACAAAGATGTGGATAAACTTAACAGTTTGGCAGTTTCCACTCTTTACGCTCCACGCCTGCCGAAGTCTTCAATCCAGGTGCGTTTGTTTTGCTTAATCCTGTAATTCAGGGCCTGCCCGATTATTTTAAGTGATTTTATTTATTTTAAAAATGCCCGACTACTATAAATCTAGACCAACATTTGAAAAGGGTGTAACAGCCGAAATTTATTCCTTCTGGTTCTTCTATATATGTAGACGAAGAATCATATGGAATAAATATTGGCTTTTACGTACTTTTCAAATGTTGGTCTAGAAATGCCACTTTTCACTCATTTATTTGTGAACTTTTTTTTGCGCACAAGCATGTGACATTCTAAGGTCCAATGCAAGTTGCTCCGTGATCTGTTATTGCTTTGTTTCAGTTTCAGCAGTACGCCAAAGGGCGTCCTTCCTAGGTTGATCCTTCCCGAGCAGCATACATGTGGCACAGTAATCTCAGTAGCTCATATGTGACCAGATTCAGTCACAATAAGGTTGCTGCAAACAGTTTCACTTGACTTGCGTTACATGGTTGTCTATGTATCACCCAAGATGAATACACCACTAGGTGTTCCAATCTGCCAAATTCACGATTCAGCCATCTTGGATTTTAGTATTAGGTTCTGCAGCATGGCGTCACGAATGAATTCGGTCCTCGTCAAATGAACTTTTTTGACAGTTCAGTAGTACTTTCCACTGACTCCGACGAGAACTCCGACAAGGGTCGAGTTCGTGATTGGTTGGCTGCCCCTAGTCCAGCAAGAAGTACTACTAATCTGTCACCAGATTGAGGTTACGTACAGACGCTGCAGAACCTAATGGGAGAGCCAGCCGGTTTGTTTTCGTTTTGCACTGAAAATGAATTTTTCACCCCCGCCTTCTTCTCTTCCACAATCTTGGCAGATTGGAGCACCTACTTTTGTATTCATCTTGGTATCACCGTTTCCCAAACACACACGTGTTTTGATTTTGATCTCCACATAGATCTTGAGTGTATGATTCCCATCACAGAAACTATGGAAATATTTCATCAAGTTGCGAGGTCTTTTACACTGTAGTGGTGGGATCCATTCTGCTCTCGCCACCTTGCAGTCAATATATGTACATATTTCAATCCACCACCAGATCGAACGAGCAAAACGTCGAATTGACAAAATGTTTTTTTTTTACTAATGCTCGTTTGCTTCGTTGCAAGAGGATTATAAGCATCCTTCTTCGCATCTTGGAAGCCTCCTTCCAAGCAGCTTGAAGGCCTTCTTACAAGAGGCTCGGAAGCCTCCTGGGAACTTCAGAAGCCTCCTTTCAAGTGATTAGGTTGTCTCCTTTCAAGAGACTCGTAAGCCTTCTTTTAAGAGGCTCGGAAGCCTCCTTTTAAGAGGCATGGAAACCTCCTTTCAAGAGATGCGGTAGCCTCCTTTCAAGAGGCTCGGAAGCCTTTTTCAAGAGGCTCAGAAGCCTCCTTTCAAGTGGCTGAAAAGCCTCTTTCCAAGAAGCTCGGAAGCCTATTTTCAAGAGGATCGGAAGCCTCCTTTCAAGAGGCTCAAAAATCCCTTTTAGGAGGCCCAAAAGCCCCCTTTCAAGAGGCTCAAAAGACTCCTTTCAAGAAGCTCGGAAGCCTCCTTTCAATATCTTTTCAAGAGGCTCGGAAGCCTCCTTTCAATATCTTTTCAAGAGGCTCAGAAGCCTACTTTCAAGAGGCTCAGAAGTCTTCTTTCAAGAGGCTCAAAAACCTCCTTTTAGGCTCAGAAGTCACCTTCCAAGAGGCTCGGAAGGCTCCTTTCAAGCAGGGCTGGTAGCGAGTCACTTTTGGTCACTATTTTGAGTCTGGTCACTAAAAAGTCACTATTTGTATTCAAAAGTCACTAAAGTCACTATTTTTCGGAAAATGGTCACTAAAGTCACTATTTTCGCAAGAATGGAACTTGTTAATATGCAAAGTATCGGAACCAATTTTTTTTTATTAAAAAACGCATCACACTATGTCGAGTCAGGTTCTCTAAATCAGAGAGAATAATCAGCGATAATAGGAAGTCGATGAAGGAATACATTACAATCGTTCATGATTGTTAAATCCGTCTTGTGATCCTTTGGGATTAAATAATAGTTACAGGCTAAAAGATCCATGCCAGGTTAGATGGTATTTTGACCGCGAGTAAAAGCAGGATTTGCAAAATCTAGTTGCGGACCTACTACAAGAGGTTGTACAGACAAAAAAAATCATGATGACAGGCTTCTTTAAAGGAAAATAAGAATGTGCCGCTGCGGCGCTCATTTTTGCTATAGAGGGTGTCCACTTAGTTCATTTTTCCTATCTTAGAGTCAATTTCAACACCTTAAGTTGATTTAGGTAAATCATTACTTTGTAAACTAAAACCGATACAAATATTGGAAACAAACCATATGCCTCCCCCTTCCCCAGGTTTTTTTTTTGCTCAACAGTAATATCATTTCAGGGAGCAACAATGTTTTTTCTTGGAAATTTTCATGCATTTTCCAAACTGTTCAACAAATCCGATTTTTTTTTTAATTTTATAAATTTTAACAATCCGCCTCATCACCCGTACCTCTTGGAGACCACTAGGACATATTTTTAATTTCGAATCAGAAAATCGTGATTACCGCCATCGGGGATGACAATGGGTCTGGGGGTGAGAATGGGTCAACGCTCTCACCGGAAGCCTGGAGGTCGTAAATCAAAATCGTTCAAAAAGGTATCTTATATTTTATTCTTCTTGTCCTCAGATACATTCAACCCATTCTACAAGTATTCTAAGTAGTTGAAACAGTGATCCATTCTCACCCTCATTTGACCAATTGTCTCCCCCGACGACGGTATATTTTATTGAAGCTTAAAAATTTACTTCGGCGGAGACGAGCCAGCCTAGGGCTGAAAGTCTCCTTAATAAAGACACAAAAAAAATTTATTTCGCATCCACGTCAAGTTCGAAATCTAAAAAAAATATTTGAATTTGTTATATTATTATTCTAGCCCAGAGCTGAAAATCTCAATGAATATATCTTACAATAACAAACTTATTCCAATAATTTCTTTATTATTTTGATTTTATCAAATTTAAGAGTCATAATAAATATTTATATGCTTTGTGAGTCCAATTCCTTGTTCTGGAATTAATTAGATTATTCTGCCATTTCTTTTTCGAGATCATATTACACATTGCTACCACAATGCTGAAGAACTTGCTTCAAAATCGTTGTTAAAATTATAAACATAATTTTGTGTAACAACTTGTTCTGCTGACGCCGGCTTCAAACTGACCCAACAAGTACCTTTCTCAATATCCAACTCTCTGGTAATTATCAGGGTGTAGCCAAGCCGGTGGCCTCTGGCTAAGTTTTATCCTCTCCCTAGAAATATAGTAATCCTCATGCTTTTGTTATTTTCCTTGATTAATTAAAAAAAAATTACATTCCAGATAAGAACTTAACTAAAAATATGAGTATCACTATTTTTCAATCTACGAATTGCACAATAACAATGTTAATGTAATTCGCAGCTCACTATTTGTTTATAAACTTCATACAAAAGTCACTATTTAGTCACTTTTTTGCAACTGAAAGTCACTATTTGGTCACTTTTTTCGTCATAGTTGGTCACGAAAGTCACTATTTTGAACGGCATTAATCGCTACCAGCCCTGTTTCAAGAGGCTCGGAAGCCTTATTTCAAGAGGCTCAAAAGCATCCTTTCAAGAAACTCAAAAGCCTCCTTCTAAGAGGCTCTAAAGTGTCCTTTCAAGAGACTCGGAAGCCTCCTTTCAAGAGGCTCGGAAGCCTCCTTTCAAGAGGCTCGGAAGCCCTACAAGAGGCTCTGAAACCTCCTTTCAAGAGGTTCGGAAGCCTATTTGCAAGAGGCTCAAAATCCCTTTTCAAGAAACTCAAAAGCATCCTTTCAAGAGGCTCAAAATCTTCCCTCTAAGAGGCTCTAAAGTGTCCTTTGAAGAGGCTCGGAAGCCTCCTTTTCAAGAGGCTCAAAATCCTCCATTTCTACAGGCTCAAAATCCTTCTTTCATCAGGAGCTCCAGAATCGGCCTTGGCATATCGATAAATGTCTAACAGACGGGGTCCTGCCTTTACTTTAAATAGCGTGAATTTCGTGACTTCATCTGTGATTCTCGCTAGCTGCATAGAATCGACAAGAAGATCACGCCACTGTTCGAATGTATGACGGTCGATTTCACCACCCTCGCTTAACGGCTTACATTCAGGAACGCTGATAGACGATACTGATAGCTGGTTGATGGAGCTCATAAATTTCGACTCTTCAACAATGGTAGTATCCTCAGATCCCGCTCAACTTCTGAGACGAGCAGACGTGTTTTCCATTGCGCTCTCCGAAAGTCAAGCGATTAATAACGGTGGTTTACTTTTCATCTGTCCGAGCCGCGTCGCGCGCTTTTAGTGTATCGCGATGAGGCGAGAAAACACTTTTCGAATCGATTATTCGCGCTTCCCAGTGAAGCCGTCATTCGAGAAGGTGCATGGCTTTTGCCGCACAGTGCTAGGACTGAAGAAAGAAGACGTAGAGAGACTCCAGTGCCATCGCGGTGAACAATGTGCGTTCGTCAAGGTCAAAGACCTGACGCTCGCACAGAAAATCGTGGACGATCACGATGAAAAACATGAAGTGGACATTGCGGGGAAGAAGCACAAGCTGCGTATAACCATCGAAGATGGAAGTGTGGAAGTGAAAGTGCACGATTTGCCGGAAAACATTTCCGAAGAGAAGATAGTTGAGTTCCTCAGTGCGTTCGGAGAAGTGATCTCGTTGCGCGAATTGACTTGGGGTGATGGTTTCGAGTTCGGTGGAATCCCGCTCGGCATATGGTCGGCCCGTATGCTTATACAACGAAACATCGATTCGTGGGTCACGATCGATGGCCAGCAGGCGTACATCGCACTGCAAAGAGCAGGCCCACACTGGCATTTCTTGTGTGCAAAACAAAAAAAACTACTGGTCCAAAAACGCTACGCCAACGTGACGAAGCAAGCTGGACCACGACACCCACCGAAAACGGCAGACGGTACGCAAACTCCGATCGCTAAACCGGTCGGTCAGCGCTCTGTCGCTCCTCCATCAGCATCGCTGGAAGCCTTTCCCGAGCTACCGAAGTTGGCGAGTCAGACCGAACCATCTGGCTCAAAAAATCTACCAGCAAGTCAGCCAGCTGTAGGCACCGCACGAACGGTACCCCCCCACTCACTGTTGCAAACACAACAAGCACGTAGCTCTTCATCGTCGTCAATGCGAACAACCACACAACCACAATGCGCCGAGGTGGTATTAGAGGATATTTTCAGAAAGCCTGTAAACGTGATTCGGTCACAAAGCCGAATAGCCGGCAACGAAACGGATGATTCGTCAACATCGACAAGAAGTAGCCGGAGCCGAGGTCGTCCTCCCGGCAAGAAACAACGATGTGACGACGGAGACGACGAGCGGGACGAGAAATAAAAATCATAAATGGCTCTCACGTCCTACAACTTCGCGTCGATAAACATCGGAACCATCACGAACCAAACGAAACTGAACGCACTCCGAACCTTCATCAGCAGCCAAAGTCTCGATATCGTGTGTCTGCAGGAAGTCGAGAACGAACAGCTTTCCTTGCCTGGCTTTGTCGTTTTCGCGAATGTAGACCACACGAGGAGATGCACAGCTGTTGCGGTGAAGGAGCACATCCAGGTCACTCACGTAGGGAAGAGTCTGAATAGCCGATTGATCGCACTGCGAGTGCACGACACGACCATCTGCAACATCTACGCTCCCTCTGGCACTGCGCAGCGAGCGGCCAGAGAAGATTTTTTCAACGGCACGCTGGCGTACTACCTCCGTCACCACACCGCAAACGTCATCCTCGCTGGCGATTTCAACTGCGTACTGCGTGCATGCGACTCGTCCAGCCCGAACACAAGCCCGTCCCTCAAAACAGCCATCCAACAACTGCAGCTGCATGACGCGTGGGAAAAGCTGTGTCCGCGAGATCCCGGGTTCACGTACGTCAGTCGCAACGCACAATCCCGACTGGACCGCATGTACGTAAGTACTGGTCTACGAAATAATCTGCAGTCTGCCTACACCCACGTCTGTTGCTTCACAGACCACAAAGCGCTAACGGTAAGACTATGTCTCCCCCCACTGGGAAATGAACCCGGACGCGGATTTTGGGCCCTGCGGCCGCATCTTCTGACGGAAGAAAACGTTGCCGAATTCCATTATAAGTGGCAATATTGGACTCGGCAGCGCAGAAACTACGGGTCGTGGATGGAATGGTGGCTGTCGTATGCTAAGCCCAAAATCAAAACGTTTTTCAAGTGGAAATCTCGAGCCGTCTTCGAGGATTTCCACGATGCGCACCAGCGTCTCTATGCGCAACTACGGCTAGCGTACGACGGGTACTTTCAGCATCCCGAAATGTTGACCACCATAAACCGTCTAAAAGGTGAAATGCTGGCGCTACAAAGAAACTTTTCCCAAGCGTTCATGCGTATAAACGAAACGCATCTGGCAGGAGAGCCTATGTCGATCTTCCAGCTGGGGGAAAGACGACGCAAAAAAACAAACATCACGCAGCTGCAAACGGCTGAAAACCAAATGTTAAATGAACCACAAGCAATCGAAGCAAATCTGCTTGCTTTTTTCTCCAGCCTCTACACGGAAGAAACAGCAGATACCAACGAGGACGGGTTTGTTTGCGAACGGGTTATTCCACCGGACGACCCACTGAACGAGAGATGCACAGAAGAGATCACGACGGCAGAGATATTATCTGCTATCAAAACAAGCGCAGCAAAACGATCGCCCGGAGCCGATGGGATCCCGCGAGAGTTCTACCTTCGCATGTTCAACGTAATCCATCGTGAGTTGAACCTGCTTCTCAATGAAGCACTCGTCGGCAATCTTCCCCATGCCTTCATGGAGGGCATCATCGTGCTGGTGAAGAAGAAAGGTGGAGACAACACGGCCCGAGCGTACCGGCCCATATCGCTTCTCAACAGCGACTATAAACTTCTCTCCCGAATTTTGAAACCGGCTAGAGCGCGTCATGCAAGCCCACCGTGTTTTGAGCGACGGACAGAAATGTTCGAACTCAGAGCACAACATCTTTCAAGCCACTCTCGCTCTGAAAGATCGGATCGCCAGTCTCCGTCACCACCGACGCGCCGGTAAGCTCATTAGCTTTGATCTCGAGAACGCCTTCGATCGGGTGCGCCATTCATTTCTTTTCGACACCATGCGGTCGCTCGGGTTCAACGAGGAACTCATCGCTCTTCTCGCGCAGATTGCCAGTCGGTCCACCTCCCGGCTGCTCGTCAATGGACGCCTCTCTCGGTCATTCGAGATTACTCGTTCGGTGCGGCAAGGGGACCCACTGTCTATGCATCTCTTCGTTTTATATCTCCACCCTCTCGTATGCCGGCTTGAGCAAGTGTGTGGGGAGGATTTGCTTGTTGCCTACGCCGATGACATCAGCGTAATAGTGACGTCACCGTGGCAGATCGAGGCGATGAGAGAAGTTTTTCGTCGTTTTGGTCTTGCCGCCGGCGCGAAATTAAATTTGCGCAAAACCGTTGCGGTGAATGTAGGATTTGGCGAAGGAGATATTGTTGACACCCAGTGGCTACAAAGTTCTCATGTAGTAAAAATTCTGGGAATTTCCTTTGCCAACTCAATTCGTCTGATGACCACCTTAAATTGGAACGCAATGGTGGGGAAGTTCGCGCAACAAATTTGGCTCCAATCGCTGCGCAAACTGACCTTACACCAGAAAGTGATCATGCTAAATACGTTCGGCACGTCAAAGCTATGGTATCTATCGTCTGTGTTGCCACCTCTCGGTATTCACACGGCGAAGATCACCTCAACGATGGGCACTTTTCTGTGGAGAGGAATAGCTGCTCGCGTACCATTATTTCAGCTGGCTCGCGATAAGGACCATGGAGGCCTGAGCCTTCAGATTCCGGCTTTAAAAAGCAAAAGCCTAGCCACAAACAGAGCACTAACTGAGATCGATTCCCATCCTTTCTATAGATCCCTCCTTCTCGCAAATCCCCGCCCAGCAATTTCAATAGATTATCCTGACATTAAAAACATCCTTTCATGCTTATCCCAAGTTCCCCACCAAATCCAACAAAACCCCTCCGCCGATCTGATCCACCGGCACTTCATCCAACAAACGGAGCCGCCTAAAGTGGAAGCAAACAGTCCAGCGCTCGACTGGCCACGCGCGTGGCGAAATATTTCGGCAAAGCAGCTCACATCGGCTCAGCGATCAAAACTATACCTACTAGTCAACGGCAAAATTGAACACCGAAAACTGCTCTTTGTGATGCAACGGGTGGCAGACGAAAACTGTACACACTGCGGAAACCACACAGTAGAAACGCTGCATCATAAGTTTTGTTCCTGTGCTCGTGTCGTCCAGGCGTGGACGGTTTTACAACGAAGGCTAACAAGAACAACGAATGGGTGGAGGCGATTTTCGTTCGAAGAACTTTCAAAGCCTGTATTGGCTGGTATAGGAAAAAGAATGCGAGTAGAAATACTAAGAACTTTTATCAATTACATCCACTTTGTTAACCAGTGTAACGATAGGATCGATGTAAATGCATTAGAATTCCACTTAGACCTAGACTTTTGAACTTGTAAATATTTTGTAAACCGTGAACTATTATTAGACTAAATAAACTGAATTTTAAACCAAAAAAAAAAAAAAAAAAAAAGTATCCCGAGGACGTTGAGTGCTTGAAGGTCCGATTCCATCGAAGTCGATAGTGCTCTGTTCTTCTATCCTTCCAGTCTCAGACGGCGGCCTTTCGCCTCCGGTCTCAATACTCGATTCCATTGTGCTTCGCATCTTCTGCATTTCTTCAACAAGTAAAGCATTCCGAGTCCTTTCTTCAGCCAAATCCTTCTCCAATTTAGCAAACCGATTTCGTTTCAACAGACCAGTGCGCAGCTTCGGCTTCTTGATTTTATCGCTACTTGTTTTAGTTTCCCGAATCAGTAGTTTCTTTCTCTGCTTTCCAGATTTTGAGTTTTGACATACAGTTAATCGCTTCCTCTTCAATGTGGGAGTGCCTCTGTAAATTCAATGTCGGAAATACAAGTCTTAATTAAAATACCATTTTTGCTTCTAGGTAAATTATGAATTTTCGAATCACTGGTTGTTTGTTCTATATCTCTATTTCTAGCTATGTGATCATTATATTTTCGAGCGACAAATCACTACCTTGAACTGAATAAAAATGCTCGGTTTATTTATTTTGAATTATCTGTACTAAACATTATGCTACGTTTACTCGAATTGTTCGAGTTCTTAGTTCCAATATCTTCATATATTCAACTTATTCGTAGCATTTGTCGAAGATATTCTTTGATTTCAGCCTACTCATACCACTCACTGATTGAGCCTACCGAATCTTTTCCTTATTATTTGCTTTAGCCTACTCGATATCCTCATTAGTCGAGCCTACTAAAAGCATCTGGAGCTTCAGTCTTCTCATACCACTTATTGGTTGAGCTTACTGAGCCTCTAATAATGAAATATGTTCTCAGCCTACTCATTGACATTTCAGCAACGAGCCTACTGCTTTTCAGAAAATAATGGTTTAGTCCTCAATGTACAGCCTACTCACACTTTCAAAGAATGAGCGTACTGAAACAAGACAGCCATATTGTTTGAAATCTCTTTATGTTAATTCTGCCTATTCACTACCAATATTGGTTGAGCCTACTGATATAATCAGTACATATCGTTTTAGCCTACTTTCCATACATTTGATGAAAAGCCTACTGAATTATTTGCAAATCAAATTCTCTGCTATACTTACCCTTTAGGAGCGTAATCCGCGCCAATGTCGTATCCGACGGCCGAACTTCCATCCGCTGATTCCGCCATTATTTCGCTCGCAAAATCAATGTAGACCGATCGCCACGAAAATCGTCACAAGAATGAATCACTTTCTCTGTCAAGAAGAAGCAGAATCCCATAGTTTCACTAGTGGTCTCTGTTTTACTCCTTCTCCATACTATCCCTTGATCTTCTGTCTCTTGCTCATCTCCTCAAAAAAACCGTCTACCGGAAGTCTCCTTTTTTTCCAAGCTTTTTTGCCTGTCTCGTATTTTACGCCCAGTTTCCATATTGTCCCTTTTCATACGTTGAACTTTAATCTGACTGCTCAAACCTACCAAGAAATATTTCATGCGTGCGTGCATTATTTTTTCAGTGGGGCGAGAAACGTCAGCTGAACTTTTTTGTATACTTTACTCAATTCCTTCTAAGCCTTATTCGCTTTATATACTAACTGTCACCTTTTCGTGTCGTTTGTTGTGAAACCCTAGTAACAGGCAAGTCGCAAGAGAGCAAGTGTAGTGATTTCCATCACAAGTCATTGATTTACTCGATAAGTGATTATCGAATTATTTATTAGCATATTTATTCCGTATTCTACAGCTCGGAAGTCTCCTTTCAATATCATTTCATGAGGCTCTTTTCAAGAGGCTCAGAAGCCTCCTTTCAAGAGGGTCAAAAGTTTCCTTCCAGGCTTATAAGCCTTCTTTCAAGAGGCTCAAAAGCCTCCTTCCAAGAGGCTCGGAAGACTCCTTTCAACATGCTTTTAAGAGGCTTCCAAAAGGCTCGGAAGCCTTCTTCCAAAAGGCTCGGAAGCCTTCTTTCAAAAGGCTCGAAAGCCTTCTTTCAAGAGGCTCGGAAACCTCTTTTCAAGAGGTTTGGAAGTCTCCTTTCAAGATCCTTTCAAGAGGCTCAAAAACCTCCTTCCATGCTCATAAGCCTCCTTTCAATAGGCTCAAAAGCCTCTTTCCAAGAGGCTCGGAAGGCTTCTTTCAAGAGAGTAGGAAGCCTCATTTCAAGAGACTTAAAAGCATCCTTTCATGAGGCTCAAAAGCCTCCTTCTAAGAAGCTCGGAAGCGTCCTTTCAAGAGGCTCAGAAGCCACCTCCTTTAAAGAGACTCGGAAGGCTCCTTTGAAGGGGCTCGGAAGCCTTCTTTCAAGAGGCTCGGAAGCCCCCATTCAAGAGGCTCAGAATCCTTTTTCAAGAGGCTCAGAAGTCTACTTTCAAGTGGTTCGGAAGCCTTCTTTCAAGAGGCTTGGAAGCGTCGTTTTAAGCTGCAAAGAAAGCCTCCTTTTCAGTGGCTCAAAAACCGCCTTCAAGAGGCTCGGAAGCTTCTTTACAAGAGGCTCAGAAGCCTCTAATGAAGAGGCACGGAAGTCTACTTCAAAGGGATTCAAAAGCTTGAAGGAGCACAAATTCCCTTCAAAGGGCTTGCTATTATCCTTTCAAAAGGATTGGAAGCCTAATTTCGAGAGGGGGTACCTCAATTAATGCAAAAGTTCCAAGGGGTACCTCTCAAGAAAAAGGTTGAGAACCGCTCTGCCTATGATCGCATATTTGTAACAATCGACAAAAGTAGGCATGGGAGAAATGGAACGATGAAGTTTGTAATATTCATAAGTATGCAAATCTCAATGATTTTCTGAAAATTCCCATAAATTGCACATACACTTTATCTAGTTGGAATCTTCGGTAGAAACATTTCTATTACTTGGTATTTGAATGCCATCTATTTTCGAAATTTTTTGTGCACAGCGCATGGCGTACCGGCAATAAAGATTTCTAGTGTTACGGTTATGCGATCACTTTGCTTAATGTTACAAAACAACTTGGTAGTTTTTTCGAGTTTTTTGGAAAAAACTTTCTTATTTCTCCTGGTTAGCTGGAAGAACTAGCAATTAGGAGATGATTCATGAGCTTATCTCAAAATCGAAAAAAATGCAAATGTTACAAATATGCGATTATGGGCAGCGCTGTTCTACAAAGTTGTTCGGAATAGCAAGACCATGATCAAGATGCTATCAAAGAATAGGATGGCCCATCATATTTTTTTTTATTTTACGGAATTTTGACATGCATTGTTCTACAAAGTTATGGCGTAGCTTATTTCGCTAGAAAAAACTTTTTCTGAAGCTCTTTATTTTGAGCAACTTTGCTTACTTGGATTAGGATGTCCCTACAGAACTTTGGATCTACTACTTTCCCTAAAAAAAACAGTATTTTTTATCATTGTTATCAAAAGTTATAATCGTTTTTTTTGTCAAAATTAGGATTTTTTCAAAAGTTGATATCTCCGATTGGGGTGAACCACAAAATTGAAGATGTGTTTTTTTTTATCTCAATTTCAATTTCACTAATGTCAAGTTTTTTTTTAATTGATATAACTCGACAACGGATAAAATACAGACGATGTTCTTATAGTTAGGTTTACCAGATCATTTCGGTGGAAAAACGGGCCAAACGCGCTGACAAAACGGGATATGTCTAAAAACCTTGTGGTAAAATTCAAGAGCTGTGAAAATTTCAAAATTTGTGGGCTTAACTTTCATTTTCCGTGTAAGATATTTGAAATATTTTAGGTGCTAGATTGACTCTCTCCGAAAGTGCCTTGTCCATTTCGACCTTTTGATCTTATTGATTATTAGTTTTTTTCGACCTTTTGTCCCGTTCGACGTTCTGTCCGTTTCGACCTTTTGTCCCGTTCGACGTTTTGTCCTTTCAACCTTTTGTCCTTTTCGACCATTTGTCCCTTCGACCTTTTGTCTTTCGACGTTTTGTCTTTTGAACTTTTGTCCTTTCGACCTTTTGTCTTTTGACCTTTTGTCTTTCGACCCTTTGTCCCTAACCCATATTTGTAACATTTGCATTTTGGTTGGTTTTGTAAATCGTTTGTCAATCCTCACCAAAAACTCAATTATTTCCAGCTCATCACAGATAAGCAAGATAGTAAAGCCTATTTCACTATTGTGGGATTAGATGCAGTAAATTGAGCTTTCTGAACGGTTCACGGGCTTTTTACAAAATGAAGAAAAATGCGAGTTTTACGAATGTACGACTATGGGTAGTACAGTCATACCTCGATATAACGTAACTCAATTTTGATTTTTCTTACGTTATAGGGATGTAGGACAAAACGTCGAGCGACTCAAAACTTGAATCTGAAGACTCGGAACAGTGTTGTGCTGAATCATTTTCAGACGATATTGATTTTCATTTGACAAATTTTCAAATAAGAACAGTAGTCGATTTTTCGGATAATTTAAAAGTAAGATCGCGTGTAGAGTTTCCATTTCCCGGCCATTTTCGTCATCCCGGGATTCGGGATGAACATGTTCGTATATCCCGGGAAATCCCGGGATCCCGGGATTTTTCGATGTTTCCTTAGAAAACTTATTTTTTGATTTAAAAACGATTTTATTCAATGTTCAGGGGTAAAGTTCATATTTTATAAAACTCAAAAACAATATTTGATGCAATAATCGTTTAACTGGGTTTTGCATCTTCAAAATAGAAGTTTTGTTAATAAAACCAAACTAAACAGTTAAGATGTTAAAAATATTCTCAGATTATTTATTATGGAAAACTAAGACTCTATAAGAAATTTAATGATTGGTAAATTCGGTGACCTTCTCGAATTCTCATTGAATCCACGATTTAAACGCGCTTCTGAAGGCGATGCAATGCTTGAAACAGGTTTTGTAAAACCATCTTGAGAATATTTGTACTTTTAACTGTAGTATACGTTACAGTTAACTCGATAACTATCGATAAATCAACGAGTACTCGATAACGATAACGTTAAATCAACGCTCACTTTATCGTCAACGAAACATCATCGTTCAACCGTTATCGTTATCGAATTCGGAGACGATAATTCATCGATTAACAACCCTGGAACAGATTATGGTCAAGGAAGATTTCAGATCTTAAGCATAGTGTGGATGGATTACCTACAGAAACGTAATCGCAGTTCGAGATCCATGGATCGGGCGCATAAGTCTCGTGGTATCGTGGGATCATGCATTGGCTGCGAAAGTCACGGGTAGCGCCGTACAGAATTTAGTGGGAGGTTGGGGAGTTGGTCAGTAGGAGTCCAAGCAAAGCTTTGGTCACGAGCTGGTCAGCAGCAAACGAACGTTGTACGAACGTCGATTGGAAGGACATGAATTGGATCAAGAATTGTTTTGGAGGCAAGAAGCTCAGGAAGACTACATGCTGGGCGGCACGAGAAGATTAGCAAGGCGAATATCAGCTAGCGTACATAACCTCGCTGTAGACGGGAGATGGGTAGGAAGCAGGCGCCAAATATATGTAGCTGATCTTGTACTGTAGATACTTGTCGTTTAATTAATAGAGAGCTGTAGCTGCTGGAAAAAGTATCAGTCAGTAGCCCTCCATTGAGTGGTATAGGGGAATCTAATATTTTTGTGAAGGTGTTCTATCAACTATCTCCGATATGTTCATGTCTGTTCCCTCTTACTAATTTAATAATAAGATGATATCGATTGTACATCACACAAAACCTGAGCTCCGTATACATGCCTGAGCCTACCAAATAAACGAACTTGAAAAAAAATCATGTCTCATGGGAGGTATAAATATATGATATGAGTTTATCACCTAAGTTGGGTTTCGTTTTCAAAAAAAATAACTTTTATAAGACGAAAAATTACACTGTTTGCGAACCGGAAATGAAACAGTATTTTTTTGTCCCGGGTATCCCAGGATTTTCGGGATTTCAAAACTAATATCCCGGGAATCGGGAAATCCCGAATTTTCCTAAATCCCGGGATTTTTTGTCCCGGGATGTCTCGGGATGGAAACTCTAATCGCGTGTAAATGTTGATCAACCCAGATTGTCTTTAAAATTTAATTGTTCTCGTCCCTGGTTCGGAAGCCTCCTTTTGAGAGGTACGGAGTTTTTTTTTTGCGAAAATCTAAGTGCTTGTTGCAAGAGGCTTGGAAGCCTCCTTTGATAGGCTCGTCTCTTGTCTCTTGTCAAAAGGCTCTGAAGTCTCCTTTTTCTTCCAAGTGGCTCGGAAGCCTTCTTCTGTATCAACTTAATTTGAATTGCAAAGTTTAATAAAATAATGAAGATATCAGACAACTTTTGGAGAGCCTGGAGAGCTGCGAGGTGAACCGGCCCAGGGCCGAAAACCTCATTAATAAAGATAATAATAATAATCTTTCTGCCCTTTTGGCCTTTCATACAGGAGTTAGATGAAATACAAACAATAATCTAAACAGGATCAAATCGTTTGTCAGATATGACCAGTGCTCAACCCAATGCTACAATAGGTAGTAATATCATCATCATCAAAATGCATCTTTCCGCGTAAATATATATCCTGGACCATAGTTCAATGGGCGCGGCTGTTCGGCCAAATGACATTTCCCACCAAATGGCCCGTTCAGCCAAATGATCGTTTTGCAAAAGGGCTTTTTCGACGTGAATGGACTGTTTAGTTTAACGACATTTTCGGCAAAATAACCTGTTCGACCAAACGATATTTTTTTTCCGAATGTCTCTTTCGGCAAGCAAGGTTTTCGGTCAAGTGACCTTTATGCTCCAGTTGACATTCTCGGTCGAACGGCATTTTATATCGTATGAGTTGTTTGGCCATGAAGCCTGTTGGACTAAATGAATTGTTCGGCTATACGGTTTCCTCGGCAAAACGTTTAATTCGTCTAAATAACTAGTTGGCCAATAACTGACTTGAAATTCGGCTAGACGACATTTGGCCTAACGTTTTATTTAACCAAGTGGCATTCAAGCCCAGTTAAATGAAGTACTCGATCTCGAGCAGCCAGTAAGAATGAACCACAAATAGCAAGACTCATTCAGTAAGACATTTTGTATTTAGTTACATTTTTTTTCCTCCACTGACAAAATACTTACCTTACTTCTAGCCTACATTTTGCTTGCATCGAATCCGCTCCTGGGGCTCCCATATGAGCTGCGTCACCAAAGAAGTTTTTATCTTCGAGGACAGCCTTATTCATCATCCTTATTTCTATTCGGTAGTCGTGTAAATCGTGTAGTCGTCTTGTGTGTCTTTTCGTGGAGATTTCTGTGAAGCAACGCCTCCGTTACTTAGTTATTCGTCTCAAGAACTTTATATCCGATTTAATAGTTTTTATATTTAACTGTGGTTTGAAGATGATTTCTAATGATTTGTTTTCGACGGGACGGGACACACCATGATCGGTTTTATAAGAAGTATGCAAATAGATAACGTGTGTGCTATTTTATCCCAGGCTGCCACTATGTGTCGCTTCAAGATTTGCACATCTTCATGTTTCTTAGAGCAACCTTCAACATGCTCCAGACAGCGAAGCTCATTTGGTTCATGTCCGGATAACTCATCGGCCACTCCGAGCTCGAAATGAACCGTGGAAAACATTCCGTAATCCCGAGTTGTATTTGGTTTGCTTTGTGAGACAGCACCGAGTCCTATTGGAAAAACTACTCCCTAACTAAAAGCAAAATGAAGTCGCACCCACGGCCCGACCGACTACAATCTGTATACGATATATGTATTTTGGTTTCGCACTCTTTTGCCTTCCGGCCGTCCAATCGTCGCGGATGATTTCAGTCAACGATGCTGGTTTATGGTGAAATGGTGAACATTGGTCCAAGCAATAAATTAAGTTGCTGATAATCCAATTATTTTTCGGGCATTCTGATCGAACAAATTCGGGATGGTCTTGAGCATTGAGCGTAGATTTTTTCAACGACAAATTCTTGAAACTTGCTTTGACACAGTTTATGGTATCGTTAAATGGAGCAGCTTTCAACAATGACTTTTTTATTCTGATGATTTATAGAGCCTTTTTTTACGTAAACTACTTCTAAGGGAAAGGGTCAGACACATGTGTGTGTGTGTGTGTGTGTGTGTACAAACTAACCCCCACTGTCTGGCAGTGATGTTATGGAAGAAAGCTGTCTGTTAAAACAGTCAGATTTAATCCGGGAGTTAGAAAGTGCTAGCTCTACTGCAGCTCCAGTGACCCATTTCAGAGTGCCTGGTATTTCATGTCCACTCCGAGGTCACTATCACTAACAGTAAGCCCCGCCTAGTTATGCTACCATTTATCAAATGGATAAAGGTTTTTTTTTTTTTTTTTTTTTTTTTTTTTATCTTTATTATAGAGGTTTGCAGCCCTAGGCTGGCTCACCTCTAAACTAAAGGTATCATAATCAAACTTCCGGATTCAACATATATATAATATATCTTGAATCCAGCGTGAATTTAGTTTAATTCATTTGCTAACATCTAAATAAAGTCCGACATGCAACCAATCTCCATTGATGATCTGAATATACTAATACCTAGAAATAATATGAACAGTTTATCTACATTCTTCAAATTAGTTTTGTTCAACAGTAGAAAACAGAATAGGTCGCACTTGCCCTTGTAAAGTTATTTCTTGCACTACCAATATTTTTGTAATTGAATAAATGGCTTTCAACACCTCTACTATTCAACAATGGAAGCATATAATAATCTATCCGTGGTTAATGTTCTAAAATAACCAGTTTTCTAAGTATGCGTTAACAATGTTGCTGAACTAGCGTTTTTTAGGTCCTACTTGCCCCGGGGTACCTTAACTTTCCGGGTCAATCCTGATTTATGCCAAGTACATTGAAAGGCGTAGAGTGCTACCTGATTATGACGATGCCTAACTTTGCAGCTGTAGATTCTACATCAATATGCGGATTGACATGCTATTGTCATATGATTGAAAGGGTCGAGTTCCACTGTATACCATAATCCACTTTTCCTATTTTCACCCGAAATAAATTATATAACACTTCACTGCAAGACTCACGAGACAGACAAAACTCATAGTCTTAATACTTTACTACTCGAGATTAAAGAGACCATATGGAAATTTAATGTATGTGACCTCTCTTGACATCTGGATTTTTTTGTTATATCTTCATTTGTGTATTTTTTTAAGTTTTACATTAAATTCAACACAAGTTTTGACTTCAGCAGCCACTTTGAATTTTTAGTTTTTAATTTACCATTAACGGTAGGAAATAATTAAAGCCCTGAAAATCACCACCATACTGTCAAATAGGGTTTCAAAGATATTTAAAAACAAATAGTATAAGTGAAAATATTGAAATTTGAAGAATATTACTCCATGCAAGAATTCTTCTAACTAAGAGTGTTATATGATATAGAATTATTGGTTTGATCTCACCGAATTCAATCCGTTGCGTCGTGAATCGCCATCTTCAGCTAAGATACCTCTCCCACGTAGACGAAACGGAAAAATACGCATTGTCCGTTTGTGGCATCGCTGCGTAAAAACATCCCAGATGGCAACTTAGGGAATAATAGTAGAAAAACAACTTCGGAATCTTGAGCTTAACAGCCGCATCAGACATCCTAAATATATTTTCAAGCGCGCAGTTTCTGGGTGGAATCGTGCCTGGATACAGAGTTATTCAGTCTTCAGTTGTATATTCGCAAATCGAAAATCTTTTCAAAGCTTTTAGTCCTTTTCATGTTAAGCACTGGATGTTTTGTCACTTTCATCGGTCAGTAAAAAACAAAACTTGAAAAATTTATCAAAATATGACAGAAACAGCAGGGAGCACGAAATATGCGTCCACTCAAGTCATGACCTCCCTGTCAATAAAGAGATCTATAAGGGAAAGGGTCAGACACATAGTGCAAAATAAAAATTTCAAAATTGAGGACCGTCACGAAATCGTTTAGATTAATAAATAGCGCTTTTATCTTTCGATGGGCTTTTAAGATTCATAAATCAATGAATTCGCAAATTTTCCACGAATTCACTAATTGTATTAAAACTTTTGATAATCAGCGTTAAACTATTGAAAATTTTATTTCTTTCGCGCCTCCAAGATAAACAGGTCTGTCAGTCGTCATCAGGCAGCCGTGTCGGTGAGGCGCGTTCCCCAAAACGCCACCGTACGGACTGCGCTTCTGGCGACTGACAAGGGTTTGGTGGAGGGGCTGGGAATCGAACCCATGACCATTCGCTTATGAGGCGAACGTGTAGCCAACTACGCTACGGGACCCCCCTAATCGGTCCTTTTTCAGGACCATCATTTTATGAAGAAGGAGGTTTTGTTTGCCGTATTGAAAATTGTCACACAAGTGAATTTTTCTCGTATTTTTTACTATTGTTTTGCTGCTGTTAGTGACTGGAAAGGGGCATTTAGAAGATATTTTGCCAGTTTCGGCCGTCGAAAATTATTCACAAAGATGGCGTTTGTAGCAAATAAGCGGTAAATCATTGAATGTCGGTGACAGCAGATTTATGCAATTTTCTCTCTCATTTTTCACTCGCTGCCGACAAAGCTGCTTTACTAAGATTTTGAAACAAATTCTATTGAGCGCTGCCGATGCCGATGACGATTTCACGATGATTTCCAGCAAAACCGCATACGCGCGCGGGAAAGCTGATTTTGGATTCTGTAGGTTTTTAACATCTGTGATGACCGTCGGCGGTGGTTGAAGAAATTGTTTATGCTGAGGAAATATTACAATCTGATGGTAACGTAAATATTTTACGTCTCCCATAATTTTTGGTTAAAATTTGCGATTTTGTAATGTATACAACCAAACTTTTACATGAAGGGACCTTGAACTCCGAATTTCGTTTTGAACAAACTTATATCCATATACCGAAACCCAAATTTTTAGAACTCTGTGAATGGACTGTGTGAATATTGTGAATTAGAAAAAAATAAGTGGCATGGTTTCAACGAGCACCACTCAAATTAAAAATAACAAAAACCTAGAGACAATGTATTCAACTTCCCTGCACGTGGGCCCTAGCCGAATAGCAAATAACCATAGATGAAAAATCACCGAACACAAGCTCCAACTGCAGCGCGGCGACACCTTATTACATTCGTTTCATCTTTCACGGTTTTTCCTTGCTTTCAGTTCGTCCTCTGTTCGAGCGCTAAATCAGTGAAATTTCGATAATTTTTCGGCAAGACGAAGTGTGTGTTGCAGAGAGTCCCAAGCGCGCAGTGAGAGGATAAAGTTCGCGAAAAAGTGTTACGCTTCAAGGTTTTTTTTTCTGTTCATCGCGAAAGTATCCTCGTCATCGCACACCACTGCACCCGGAACAACGTTAGTGTTGACTTAACTCGCGAAGGAAGTGCTGCAAACCAATTCTGTCACCATCTGTAATTAATCATTCTCCATTGTTTACTACTGCTGCTGAAACTGCTGCGAGCTTTGTCTACCAGTTACCAAGCCAGGAGAACGTTCCTGAGTAGCGGTAATAGGATTACTTCCTTCTGGTAGAAGGTACAAACTAGGACACGAGCAGCCAAGCACCACCCAAACGATCCGGTGCGAAAAGCGGATACAGCGACAAAATGAAGGTAAGAAAGCTTTTTTTCAGGTGGCGGTTGAATCACACAATCCTAAGATAAATCAAACCGAAGTACTGTACTACAGCTATGGACGACTATCAGCACGTTGTGTAACCGAGTAGTGTTTCACTACGCTGCAATTGAATAATCGAATTTCGAATGATTCAGCTGTTTCATAAGTGCCCGGCTGGTTATCGACCATCGATGCAGTTCGATCTTTTGATTCACTTAATTCGTTTCGCTAATTGGAAAATGACGATGCAAACATTTGCGGGTCACACACTGCTTACCCAGTGACTGTCGAAACTGACAATTGATTGTTTAATTGCACAGCATAAAGTGGAATATGAGATCAACGCACTCTACGAGAGAGATGAGGTGTGAAATGCACCTGAGTGCAATTGGTGTGTAATTAAAAGTGTGTTAATGTGTGTCCATCCAGGCTTGCAATGCTAAACCGCCCCTTGTGTGGTAAAATATCTTATAAGTTTCCAATCAGGGATTGGATTCAGAGGAAATGAAAAAAAATCTATCACATATCATTATTAACACTCGCGATATGTAGAATATCGTGAAGGGTTAGCACAACATTAACACTTCCTTTCTACTTTTCTAGTTACGATAATGAAGAGTGTAGCCCGGTATAGTCATCCTCATGCTTCTGTCACTTTGTATTAGATGGAAATTAAGGATTACACCCGCCTTAGTTACAGTGAGCAGCTTGATCAAGTATTTCAATGAAACATGAATACTACTTTTGTCCAACCTACGAGTTATACCATAACAATGCTATGGATGCTGTGCTATTGTTCTTTCTCAACAAAGAAACACAACTCACAGGAAACATTGTATAACGTCAGGTACTTTCGACTAGGATCCAATTCTCGGCACAGTTGCAAAACCAAGCAATATTATTTTAAGTAAATTTAACTGAAACTCTTCATACACACATGGAAATTTACAATATATAGAATACCACAACAAGGCTGTCGTTCTAAACCATTGTCAAAACCGCAATGAAAATAACAAATTTTCGACATCAAAAATTTTCTTGGAAAAATATCAAATTGCAATGAATAAATTGAATCGCTAATTGTAAAATCCTTCACGCTAACTTTCACTTACTCAGTGACTGAGTAAAATTGTATTGCCCTCTCTTTTCTTCTCACGGAAATTTTACTCAGTTTCCGCCAAAAGCGGGACTACTCATAGCTATGAGTAATCCTGCTTTTGAAGAAAACTGAGTAAAATTTCCGTGGGAAAAAAAGAGAGGGCAATACAATTTTACTCAGTCACTGAGTAAGTGAAAGTTAGAGTGTTTATCCTTATCCCTTTCCTATAGCCGCCAGACATTCTAAATACTCACGCTCCCCTAATGTGAAAGTGTACTATACACATGTGGAAGTGTTGGATTGAGAAATGGATTGCGAGTGATTTGACTATGCGTCCAATTTGGGAATCTAGAGCTAGGTTGCGAAGGCCGACGGAGGTCCTTCGTAGCTTAGTTGGTTAGAGCCCAGTCGGGTGGTTTAATCCCCGGAAATAGGCAATTAACTTTGATTGAACTTTATCCCTTTGCCTACACGGATACAAATTTCATCCATTTGATTCAAAAATATTCATGTTTGTTCACAAACTGATAATATGTTTGAATCAAACATATTTATTTTGAAAATTAAATTAAATGCCTGTTTGTTTTATGCGTGCACTAGTGGGTAGCCCCTCGCTCGCACTTGCAAAAGTAAACAAAAACTTCAGTTCGGGTCAGGTCCGATTGAATTCCAGCAAAGAAAGGGAAGCATGTTTTTTCTTGCTTCCAAATTGCTGATGAGGATGTTTTTCAGGTAAAATAAGGTAAGTAAATGAAATATGAACGTTAGCAATTGTGGAATCTGGTAGTCAATTGCTACCAGAATATAAATATTGCAATAATTGATAGGAAAATATTTTTGCGGTCGAACCAAAACAATAATATCCATGTTTGATTCAATAATTTCGGTGGTTGAAGCAACCTAAAATGCATATTTGATTTAAAAATAGTTTTCGTTTGCTTCAAATGTAACATTATGTTTGTTTCAAACGTATTTATGTTTGGTGCTAGAACAAACTGAACTTTTGTTAGAATTTACCTCAAATATGTTTGAAGGTACCATACTTTTTTCTGCGTGTAATATCGGGAAAACGTCTTCATTTAGTGAAGACAGTATCTGCTCCATTCATCTTATACCGGGCAGGTGCAATCATTTGAAGAACGCCCCCTTTTCATCCCTTCGCATGCAATGTTGAAAAAATTAAGTGCTAGTTAGATTCCACCAGAATTAGTGCATATATGTAGAATCGTACCATGATTTGACTCACGTCTTGCATCATCGCATGATTTGTTGAAATAACTTTCTTTGCTTAATACAATTTGATAATAAATCTATATTTAACCCTTGTGTGGCCGGCTGGGTACCCGGGTACCTTTTTGGAATTCAATTCGCGATATCTAAATAAATTTTCATAGTAGGATGTTGAAACTCTGTCATATCCACAATAATGACGGCCAAAATCGATTGTACGGGTTAACTGAAATTTTGATTAAGGAGGGGTGGAGGGAGGGGTTCCGACATTTTTTTACCCTTTAAATGGCCGGCAGGGTACCCGGGTACCCACGAAACGAAAATGCTTACATCTTAGGCAATTTTTAACCGTTTTCAACCGTTTTGGGCTCATTCGATTCAGAATTTTGTCCTTTATCATGCTGTTTTAGGATTGAATTGGTCGGGTCCCTTGGATCACCGGGAAATCCGGATTTCTAGGGACATGTCCTGCATAGATGATACTGACCGTGGATTTCGATAGGTAATCAGCAATATGAGTATCAAACTTCTTGATATTTTATCAGCAGGTTGATTTTTATTGATTTGGGTCCATCAGACGTGCAGATCTTCAATTGGCCATCTTCAATTCCAGAACAGGTTCCTCGAGGGGTCATATATGGCCATGAACAATTTTCAAGGGAACATCAACAATATGGGTATCAAACTTCTTCCAGCGTGTGTTCTTGACAAGTTGACTCCGGAGTAGCCATTTTGGAACAAGTTTTCCTGGTGGGGAAAGGGGGGGGGGGGTGTGGTCAAGGTAGGCCAAAAACATTTCTCATTGGATCCCCAACAATATGGATGTCAAAATTCTTGAAATTTCCACAGGAGACTGTTGTATATTATCTTGGTACCAACAGATGTGTGAAAATTTGAGTGACCATTTCGGAACAGGTTCCCAGTGGGGCCAAGAATGGTCATAAACAATCTTCAAATGAACCTCAACAAAATGGGCATCAAACTTCATGAACTTGCCTCAGCAGATTGTTTCTGTTTGTTTTAGAGCCACCAGACGTGCAGATTTTATAGTTTCTATTCCAGGACAGGTTCCCCGTAGGGTCTTAAGTGGCCATGAATACTTGTCAATATAAATAAATATAAATAAAAAAAAATAGAAAGCTGCAGTTTTTTGCAATCCGTGTGTTGAGAGCAAAATCATTGCAAGGACCACCCTTTTACACCAGAAGGCAACTAAGTGGACCACCGAAAGCTCCAAAACATCCGGAGAAGTTGCCGATTCTGAAAGTTTATCCTAGAAAACTGAGACTTTTTAGAATTTTAGTGTTGTAGCAATGAGGAAGCAAAATCAACACAAGGACTACTCATTCATCCCGGATGGCTACTAAGTGGTTTTTAGAAAGTGCTGGAACAAAAGATATTTTAGCTGTCGTCGCTGTCCGGATCACCTTTTGCTGGTGAGGATAGGGGATCTAAATGTCAATGAAGGTAAAATACATACGATTTGACAGTTAGGTACCACACATATTTCGAACAGCAGAACAAAGGGAACCGAAGCGACAATCTTTATCTGATAACTAAAATATCTTTTGCTGGAACATCAGGAGAAATAACCATATGTAGAAGATTATATTTTGATTTATAAGTCTATTTTTTTTTTATAAGTCTATTGTTGGCGTAATGAAAATTCTGGAAATCCGTCCTAGAAACTATTACTTGTTGTAGCATTGTGAGAGTAAAATCATTGCATGAACAACGCATTGACCACCATTGGCCATCTGGCACTGAAGGTCTGGAACACCCATAGTAAAGACAAATTCTTGAAAATCGTCCTAAAATACAGTGGTTTGTTATGAATGTGAGAGCAAAACTCCGCTAAATGGTCCTCCAGGGAACTCCAAAACATTCTGAGAAAAGGGCCAATTTTTAAATTCATCCTCGTAATGCATTCATTCATGCGTAATGCGATTTATGCATCAAAATGAGACCAATATCATTTCAAGAACCGAACGATGACCCCGGGAGGCCATTAAGTGGTGCTACAGAAGCTCCGGAATAGCCGAAAAGGTAATCAATTCTAGAAACTCGCTCTAGTTAGCTGCGACTTTTTTTGTAGCTGTGTGCGATCAAAATCAATTCGAGAATCATTCATTGACACCGTGTGGCCGTTAGGTGAGCATCTGGAAGCTTCGAAACTTTCGAAGAAGTGCCAATTTTTAAGTCGTCCTAAAAAGTTGTGTGGTTTTAGAAATCGCTTGTTGAGAAATGTGAGAGCATAATTGATGCAATCTAAACGGATAGCCACAATACATCCAATAATGCTGCGACTTTCAATAAATCGTTCGTTCACTTCAAATGATGGAATAAAATGGGATTGTTAGAAATGGTCTTATGACAAGTGAAGACGCTCCACTAGAAGTTCTAAACAACCTTTGACTGACGTATTGTAGAGCTTCACAATTGTCAATTTTGAGTGATGTTCGTCCAGTTTTCATAAACGTTTAGGGTTCCCAGGTCCGATTCCACCGCGTGCAGCAGCTAGCATGTTCGTGGCCTTCCGCGAAGTCACTGGCCTCTATCCGGATCTGTGGTGAATATTGTTTTTGCTATTCTTTCTTCCGACATTCGCACTAAGTGACCGGCCCACTGGAGTTTGCCGTATTTTATACGATTCACAATATTTTCTTCTTTATACACTTGATACAGCTCGTGATCCATGCGTCTGTGCCACACATCTTTTTCTAGTTTCCCATCGAGAATTGTACGTAGCACTTTTCGCTCGAAAACGTCAAAAGCTTTCCTGTCCGCCTCTTTTTACATTCTTACGAATCAGAGCAAATTTCGTTTCCAATATTCGAGGAAGCCCCTGTTCGCAGCAGCAATACGTCTTTTCACTTCACAGGAAACGTCATTGTCACATGTCATGTGTTCAAAGATAAACAAATTCTACAACAACTTTCCCATCAAGCACTACCTAAGCACTAACACCAATAGGTCTACTTTTATCTTTACCCGCAACCTTGGACTCCGTCTTGGTAGAGTCGATGATTTAACCTATCTTCGCCGGCTCCCTCTTCATTAGGGCAATAGCCTCCACTACTGCCCTGTGATCGAGGGTAATCAATGTCGTCCGCAAAGATCAGGAGCATATGCGACCATGTGATGGTAGTGTCATTTTTCTGCACACCAGATCTCCTAATCACCCTCTCGAGTGCAATATTTACAATAAATTTGAAAGCACATCACTCTGCTTCAATCTCTCCACGGTTGATACGTCGTCTGCAACCCGAATACTTTATTTCGAGTCATCTAGCGTTGCACGTATCATCGTAATCAACTTCGCCGGAGAACCATGTTTAGACATTATCTGCCACAGCTAATTTCTTTTCACTGAATCGTACGCTGCTTTGAAATCAATAGACAGATGGTGAGTCTGCAAGTTGTACTCCCGAAATTCATAAAGGATCATCTTCAGGCTAAACATCTCTCTCATCCGTCGTCGATCGGCCTTCACGGCCAGACAGGTAGATTTTGAAACTGGAACGACGAAACTGATAGGACTTGCCAGTTTCTTCATCTACTGAGGGAGCCCATCTAGTTAAAGATGGGTTATCAGTGGATTCAGAATGCAAGTCAATGTAGGGAAAGGGGATGGAATGAATGCAATCACTCGCCCACTGCAAGCCAAATATACCTCTGCACTTGCCACGAGTTCGTACGGAATTTATTGGATTTTTTGGGTTAAGGTTCAAGAAGCAGAGGTCCGTCTTGGTAAACGAACTGCCAATGTTATTAGATAGTAGGCAACTGGTGGAATTTCTAATTGGATGTAGGGAAACGAGCTCTTTAGTTCATTTCCAATTCTAGCAGATACGGCTAGAATAGTCAAGTTGAAGGTATAGGAATAGAAATGGAAATGATATGGAAGTCCATTTCCAGTTCTAGCGATTGCTAGAGATAAATATAAAGAAAGATACAAAGTAGGAGAATGAAACGGACCTTGAATTGAACCAGCAGTAGCCATATGACTACCAAGCCTGCTCTCTTCTCCTTCTATTTTTACTTTGTTACAAAAAATTGCTCACGATTACGCAACTGTTGAAAACAAAAAGTAAGAAATGACGATTGCTTTCGGAATTCCGGTATTTCAGGAGGACTTCTTGGTGACCACTCGGGATCAATGAATGATATTCGCAATCTCGCGCTTAGAAGGGCGTAACTGTTTTGATTAATTTATCTTCGACGAGTTCATGGTTGTAATGAAGGATGATTGCATCTTCTACCTGAAGTAAATATAAAATCGAATAAGAGAAATCGATCAATACAGTTACGCCCCTATGATTCTAAGCGCGAGCAAAGACTCTGCTTATATACTGCTATTACAAACGATTTTCGAAAGTTTCTAGAACGAACTCCAATAATTGATCACTGCTCTGGATGTCCCTGCACTTTTGGAGCACCATTTGGGGACCACCAGGTAGCCCTTGCATTAGTTTTACTCTCACAACAAATGACGAATTTCAAAAATCAATCACTGCTCCGGATGATTCGGAGCTTCCCAAGGATAACTTAGTGTCTACTTGGAATCAATTGATGGTCCTGGACATTACTTTACAACGGATTGTTTATAAAAAAAGCCGCAAATTTGTAGAACAAACTTTCGTAGTATCAGATAGAGGCCACCTAGGATCGAAGAGTAGTGCATGCATTGGTTTTGATGTGACAATGTTAAAACAAACGGTTTATGAAAAGTCACATCTATTTAGAAGAATTTCTGGAATCGATCATATCTCCGAGTGTCCGGAATCTTATGGCGGGTCTCCTGCTGGTCACCCGGCGCAAATGAGTGGTCCTTGCATTGATTTTGCACTCACATTGCTAGATAAATTGATATAAAACAAAATGCGGCTCTGAAAATGTTTATGAACACTCTTGAGTCCTCTTGACAACCTATTCCGGAATTGGAAATCCGGGGTGAACTTGTTTGATGAACCCAAATAGATCAGAAATAAACGCTTGAGACAATTTGATACCCATATTGTTGGGGGTCCAATGAGAAATGTTTTTGGCCAACCCCGGCTCCCGGGGAACCTGTTCCAGAATGGCCACTCCGGAGTCAACTTGTCTGGTGAGCCTAAGATCATAAAGGATATACGCAACAGTTAATTTCATGAAGTTTGATACCCATATTGTTGATGTTCCATTGAACAATGTTCATGGCCACCTATGACCCCTCGAGGAACCTGTTCTGGAATGGCCAATCGAAAGTCTGCACTTCTGATGGACCCAAATCGATAAAAATCAATCTAATGATGGAATTTCTAGAAGTTTGATAGCCATATAGCTGATAAGCTACTGAAATCCACGATTAGTATCATTTATGCAGGACATGTTCCTGGAAATCCGGATTTTCCAGGAATCGAATTGACCGGATCGGTTCATCCTGATAACATCTTTATAGAAGAGAAAATTCGGAATCGAATAAGCCCAAAATTGTTGAAATCGGTTGTAAATTTCCAGAGATATAAGCATTTTAGTTTCGTGGGTACCCGGGTACCCTGCCGGCCTGTTAAGGGTGTTTTTTTGCCGGCCACACAACGGTTAATCAAAAAAGTACGACCTGATTAAAAGTATTGACGCCTTTTCGAGCGAAGTCATTTTTCGGCGATTGAGCGAAACGATGCAATTTTGGCCGAAAAACTCAAGCTGCTCTCACTGCAGAATCACAAGCGATTGATTCGTACACGCTCAGTAATGGGAAAAAATACAAAAATGTCATGGGATTTCTATTACTAATTTGCTGATAACTTTTTTACAATTCGGATTTTTTGATAACGGATCCTAGAACTTCGTCAAACACATTGTTATTTATTTAACGTCAAACACATTGTTATCATTTAAATTGTGAGGCATGAGAGTGAAATTCGAAAAAGTCACAGAATATCATGACATTAATGTCATTTGACACTAATTCGGCTCTCACGCCGCCAAATTCAGATTTAGAACAATGACATATTAAATAATGCGGTAAGACGCGCGGCTACAAAGCAAGACCATGCTGAGGGTGGCTGGGTTCGATTCCCGGTGCCGGTCTAGGCAATTTTCGGATTGGAAATTGTCTCGACTTCCCTGGGCATAAAAGTATCATCGTACTAGCCTCATGATATACGAATGCAAAAATGGTAACTTGGCTTAGAAACCTCGCAGTTAATAACTGTGGAAGTGATTAATGAACCCTAAGCTGCGAGGCGGCTCTGTCCCAGTGTGGGGATGTAATGCCAATAAGAAGAAGAAGTAGAAGAAGAACATATTAAATAATGTAATAAGGGCTACAACAAGCTCATATATAATAAAAACACAAATTTAAATAAGCTGTGAAAAAAATATTAGCAAATAAGTCCCATGGCATCGGAATGGCATTGCCCATCACTGCTCGTGCATGAGGTCTTGATAATTGTTTTTTTAGCATAATTCTGCCAACACTGTTCGTTCGTATTATACCAGGCATATGCTTGACGTTTCGTAGAGTGACATTCAGTTGAAAGGACATCAAGTCGAAGGGGCTTTAGATCGAATGACTACTGGCCGAAAATGTAGTTTGGTCGAATAAGGAATTTGGCCGAAAATGCCTTTTGGCTAATATTTTGTGCTAATATGGTCCCTTAGCAGAAAGGGTAATTCGGCTGAAAATATAATTTGGACGAACGGGTCATATGCCCGTGCCCTTAAGCTGTAAATGACGATTGGCCGAATAGATCGTTTGACCGTTAGGTCGAATAGGTAATTCGGCTGAAAATGGCTTTTGATAGGAAGTGCAATTTAACTGAAAATGTAATTTTGCTAAACGTAATAACCGAAAATGTGGTTATGTCAGTTAGGTCAGTTAGGTCACATACCTAGAGAGTCTTTTTTCCGGTACTTTGTCTTGCCCAGGGATTTGGAAAATGTTCTATATCCCGGGAAGCCAACATTCGATATTGAAAAAAATAGTTAATCTGTGGATTTGATGTAGAATTAATTTTTTCAGCTATTAATGAACTAGCTTTATTTTAATTATGAACAAACCGTACGGCATGGTATATCATATTGTTTATAGTTTTTTGTAGAACGTTGCTTAGAGGAAGATGCTACATGTTAATAGATAATGTTTTAAAATTAGCATTCCATTATTAAGGTTGTATATAACAAACTCTAAGGCTCAATATTTCTACAAGCATACATGCAAAAAGATATTTGATTCTTGAAGGGATGATTTTTTGAACTTGTCCCGAGTATCCCGAGATTTTCGGGATTTGAAAAAATATTGTATTTGGAAAATCCCGAAATTTAAAAAAAATCCGTCGCGGGATGGACTCTATACATATGGCAGAAAAAGTCGTTTCCGGCTGAACGGGTCATTTGACCGAAATATTCATTTTCCAAATTGGCCTAAAATGCCGTTTGATCGAAATGGTGGTTTCGCAAAAGAGTCATTTGTACGATCAATAGTGATTGTGAAAAGTGTGAAGTGAAAACGATTATACTCCAAAGGGCGTCAGAAATCAATTAAGCAGTACTTTTTTCTTTACATATAGATTTATTATCAAACAAGAGTTCAGTGCATGATCTCTCTTGTTTCGGACAGCAGATCGATCGCGCGGTCGGCCGAATTATTGTGTTCTGCATTGCGCGGCCGGTAATAAAATTATTCAGTTCAGTGCGTGATCTCTCTTTTTTCGAAGCGGGCTTAGTAGTCATAAGGCAACTGCTTCTGCCTCATACGCAGGAGGTCGTGGGTTCAATCCCAGCTCCGTTCCATTCTCCTACTTTATATCTTTCTATTTATTTCTCATGTTCTATCAATCGCTAGAACTGGAAATGAACTTCCATACCGTTTCCATTACTATTCCTATACCTTCAACTTGAGTATTCTAACAGTAATCTGCTAGAATTAGAAATGAACTATAGAGCTCGTTTCCCTACATCCAATTAGAAATTCCATCAGTTACCTTCTCCTATCTATCACATTGGCAGCTCGTTAACCAAGACGGACCTCTGCCTCTCCAACCTAACCCAGAGATTCCAACAAATTCCGCATGAACTCGTGGCAAGTGCAGAGGTATATTCGGCTTGCAGTGGGCGAGTGATTGCATCATCATTTCCTCCCCCTTCCCTACATTGACTTGCATTCTGACGTGGCAGGCGCCAGTATGACCTAACAAATGAGATCACCAGTACTTGTACATTGAAGATGTGTGCTAGTCCCAAGCAAACATCTGTTAGTTCTCTGTGCAAGAACAGCTGATCTGGTCACAATGGAGTAGCAACTACGAGCAGTCAATCAAGCTCAAGCATATAGATTTATTATCAAACAAGCTGATACTTTTTTTTTCATACACAATTTATTCAGAAAACAAATCGGTTCTTAAGAATGTTTTCTCATTTTCTGAAGTTTTATCATAACACTTTTCCTATTACTTAAATAAACAAATTGAGAGTTCCAATACTTATGTTAAACTTTTTGCGAGGTTTCGGCTTTTCAGTCTGGATGTTTTAAGAACAACCGTTTAAGGTCAGTGCCAACGTTTCGGCAAGTGTTTTTGCCTTCATCAGGGGAAAATCATGAATGTGGCTCTACGTTTAACGTCTTTGCAAAGGATATTGTCTTTTTAAATGTTTTAAATTAAAAATATAATTGCTGAAACGTTGTAATAGATCCTAAACGGTTGTTCTAAAAATATCCAGACCGAAAAGTCGAAACCTCGCAAATAAATAAACAAAAGAACAAATCGATTTTTAAAATTTAAAAATTCCATGCAAATTTTGAAACTTTTATAAATTTAAATATTCTATGCATATTAGATGAAAAGCCATGGCATAGAAAGGATTGAGTTTAAACTTTCAATCATTTTTCCTCGAAAAAAGAAGAAGGAAACCGATTTGAATTAGAAAAAAATGGTTGTTTATTCTTGAGGGATGCGCGGTCGTACAAATGTCAACTTTGTTTTATTTATCTTCTTTTAAGCAAAGCAAGTTAATTCAACAAAGAAGTACACCTAAAAATCATGCGATGAAGCAAGTCGTCAGCCAAATCAGGAAATATTCACTAAGCTCTGAGTCTGGTGATTATGAAAAGTGTGAAGTGATTAATGATAATTGAGAAGTGAGGACTAACAAATGGAAAGTACGAAGTGGGAAGTGGGAAATGATCCTCACTTCTTTCTGTGAGATGTGAGGAGCACAAAATGAGAAGTGAGAAATGGGAAGTGATAAGTGAGAAGTATGACGTCTCTCTTCTCAATTCTCAGTCAACATTTCTCTCTTCTCATTTCTCATTTGTTCCAATGAGAAACGATAAGTGAGAAATGAGGTGTGAGAAAGAAGGCGTCATATTTCTCACTTTCAATTATCACTTTTCATTTCTGTTTTCAGACTTTTCAATAGAAAAAGTGAGAAATATGATGTGATAAGTGAGAAGTATGACGTTTCACTTCATTCTTCTGACTAAACATTTATCAATACTCATTTCTCACTGTCCACTCACTTTTCAAAATGAAGATGAAGAAGATGGAAACGATATGAAAGACCATTTCCAGTTCTAGCGATTGCTAGACCATGAAAATATATAGAAAGATTCAAAGTAGGAGGAATGGAACTGGCCTAGGCTTAAACCCACGAGCTCCCGTGTATGAGGCAGAAGCGTTGTGAATCTTGGGGAAGGGTCGTTCGGCCGCAACCTATTCGGTCGAATGCCACTAGGCCGAACAAGGCATTAGGCCGAAACCCATCTGGCCGAAAGTCGTTTGGCCGAACGGGTCATTTGGCCGAAAGGGTCGTTTGGCCGAAAGGGTCGTTTGGCCGAAAGGGTCGTTTGGCCGAAAGAGTCATTTGGCTAAAAGGGTCATTTTTTCGGCTGATTCGGCCACATTGAGAGTTGACGTAAAGTCAATGTCAGCTTCTCTCCCCGAACAGCCAAGATAGCTGTGTGGTGTCGGCAGCCAGTTATCTGGCTAAGAATAACGCTACGGATTGCCTGTTCCGGTGGTAGAAGTCCACCATACAGGTGACCCCAAATTCTTGGTGTGATGCGGCTTTATGCTTACCGTGCCTACGAATGAATGGTTAGGGGGGTCTAAAAGAACCTAACCGCAAACGGAGCCTGTGAAGCACCAGGGCACCCTTCACAGTATCTAGCCCTTACTGCGCTAACCGGAGCTATGGCGTAGTTGACTTTTTGCTTCTCCGAAATAATCGGCTACTCTTATTCAATCTCAACTTGAGGTTAAATAAGGGTGGGATTATGAGCATGTTTTTATTTAGTTTTTCAACAAATTGTCACCTATATGGATTCGCTTTATGCGTTATACACATTGTACTCTGTGTTTCGTCTTTGACTTTCTTGATAAGATACCAATTTGGTTTTATCGTTGCTGTTAATATTAATGCTGAAGTTGTGGAGTGCATTATCTTAATTTGCAATGGCTTCAGTTAAGATAGCTCAAATCAATCTTCAGCATAAAAGAACAGCAACGATTAATCTTTGTAGACTCATGCAAAATGGCAAATCCCAAGTGGCTTTGGTGCAGGAACCCTATTTTCGCAAGGGTAGCTTCTACCTAGGTAACCTAGTGAACCCGGTCTTTGCTGCTTTCGGTGAAGAAATATCAAACTCTCGATCAATGCCGCGTGCATGTGTGCTTGTTAACAATGCTATTGTTGCTACACTTATCTCTGAACTAACAACCAGAGATGTATGTGCTGTCACAATTGATGCCACTGGCAGAACCCCCGTCAGGAAATACGTCTATTGTTCGGTTTATTTACCACATGATGAACCATCCCCTACGGATGCTTTCAAACGAGTTGTCATATGTTGCACTTCAAAAGGCCTTCCGCTAATTGTCGGCAGTGATGCTAATGCTCATCACATCATCTGGGGTAGCTCGGATATCAATCTGAGAGGCTCCAGCTTGATGGAATACTTAAGTAGTACCGAACTTAGTTTACTTAACATAGGCAATCGCCCAACCTTTATGGTATCTAATAGAGCAGAAGTGTTAGACATAACCCTTTGCTCTAATAGAATCAGTCACGAATTGACGAATTGGCATGTGTCAGATGAGGAATCGATATCTGACCATCGCTACATCTACTTTGATCATTTGAATGTTACTTCGCAGACCTTGCGTTTTAGAAATCCCCGTTCAACAAACTGGGATCTTTACACAGAGTTGCTCTCTACCAAATTTCATGGATATCTATCTGCTATAGAAACTCCTACCGACTTGGATGATGCAGTTGATACTACAACGTTGCACATTGTGGAAGCTTTCGAAGAAGCTTGCCCTTTACGTTCTGTAAAAACCTCAAGAGGAACCCCTTGGTGGAATTCCGATTTGGCTAAGCTAAGGAAGCAGTGCAGAAGGAGTTGGAACAGACGCCATTCAGCAGGGACGGATTCTTTCAAGTTGGCTCGCAAAGCTTACAAGAAGGCTCTACGATCTGCTGAACGATCCGGCTGGAAAAACCTTTGTGCAAATGTTTCCAATTTGAGTGAAGCCAGTCGATTGAATAAAATTCTTGCGAGATCCAAGGATTTCCAAGTTGGCGAAATTCGCAAGCCAAATGGCGACTACACTTCTTCTGATGAAGAATCGTTAGAGCACTTATTTGATACGCACTTCCCTGGATGTGTCGATATAACATCTTCGGATGATCCTGATGTCTTTTCATGTAGCTATGGGTCTTGGGCTCAAGCACGTAGAATCATAACTACTGAATCGATTCAATGGGCACTTAACAGTTTTGCTCCCTACAAATCTCCAGGGAGGATGGGATTTATTCCGTTCTACTTCAGAGAGGTTTTGAACATATCAAACATGTTTTGAAAAAGCTTTTAGTATGCAGTTTTGCTACTGGGTATATTCCCATATCCTGGCGGGATGTTACTGTAAAGTTTATCCCAAAAGGAGGACGTGCTTCGTATGAAGAAGCAAAGAGTTTTAGACCCATCAGTCTGACCTCATTTCTTCTGAAATGCTTAGAACGTATTATCGATCATCACATTCGTGATGACTGTTTGGCAAACATGCCTCTTCATGTTAATCAACATGCTTACCAATCTGGAAAGTCCACCGTGACTCTTCTACACAAGGTTGTGTACGATATCGAGAAAGCATTCGCTCAAAAGCAATCGTGCTTGGGTGCTTTCTTAGATATTGAAGGTGCTTTCGACAACGTGTCTTTCGATGCAATATTGGAAGCCGCACGTTGTCATGGGCTACCTAATATTATTACCAAATGGATTCACCAGATGCTTAAAACCGACATCTCTACTCGACATTACGTCAAGCAGCGATTAGGAAATTAAGTGTCTGCGGATGCCCTCAAGGGGGAGTATTATCTCCACTTTTGTGGAATCTCGTTGCAGATACGCTATTGAGGTTACTCAATAATGGCGGTTTTCCTACCTATGGATTTGCCGACGACTATCTTACATTGATAGTGGCTTTGTGCATTACTACCTTATTCGACCTGATGCAAAATGCTCTTCAGGTAGTTGAAAGATGGTGTCGCCAATATGGCCTTTCGGTCAATCCGAATAAAACATCTATTGTTCTTTTCACGGAAAAACGTAATCGTAATGGTATTCGTCCATTACATCTCTTTGGTTCTGAAATCAATGTAACTGATCAAGTAAAGTATGTGGGTCTAATTTTGGATTCCTGGACTCCTAACGTTGAGTTCAGAATCAAAAAGGCGTGTATGGCTTTCGGCCAATGCCGACGAACCTTTGGTAAAACTTGGGGTCTTAAACCCAAATATATCAAATGGATTTACACAACAGTTGTACGACCAATTTTGGCTTATGGATGTCTTGACAAGGGGAAGTGAGGACAATTCAGTCTAAATTAGGCCATCTTCAAAGGATGTGCCTAATGGCAATGACTGGTGCGTTCTCTTCAACTCCCACGGCTGCTCTCGAAGTTCTCTTCGACGTGGCCCCACTACACATACATCTCAAACAAGAAGCATTTTCTTGTACTTACCGACTATGGGTACTCGGTTTTATGGAAGAGAATCCTGTAAATCGCAGTTCTACACACACTTCGTTGTTACCGCTTATGGTTGATTGGGACAAAATTTTCCTTGCTCCAAGTGATTTCACACACGTTAGTAGTTTTCCTTATAGGACATTTTCAACACAATTCCCCTCGCGGGATGAGTGGACATCTGGCTATTTGGAGAGAAGTATGTCGGACAGCATTGTTTGTTACACTGACGGCTCCCTCCTCGAAGGTAGAGCAGGTGCAGGCGTCTATTCGCATGAGCTGAGATTGGAACAGTCACACTCACTGGGTACACACTGCACTGTCTTTCAAGCGGAAATATTTGCCATCATGTGTGGAGTGCAATCTGCACTGCAGCAACGCATTATGGGCAAAGTAATATACTTCTGTTCAGATAGCCAAGCAGCTATTAAAGCTCTCGCCTCGGCCAACTCAAGGTCGAAGTTAGTAATCGCATGTCGAACTCAAATTGAGGAACTGAATTCAGTAAATACTTTACACCTTATATGGGTACCTGGCCATTCTTCCATAGCTGGAAACGAATTGGCTGATGAGTTAGCTCGTAATGGAGCATCGCATGACTTTATTGGTCCTGAGCTAGCTATTCCAATATCCAAGTGTTGGGTGAAGCTTTTGATCAACTCTTGGGCTGTCACTCAGCACAAATGGCATTGGAGTAGTCTGGATTCATGTCATCAAACAAAATTGTACATCCGGGAGCCATCTCCGGTAGTAGCAAGCTATTTAGCTAATCTGTCTAAACAGAATTGCAGTGTCTTAGTCAAGGCCTTGACAGGTCACTGCCGACTGAACTATCAGATGGCAAATATTCAACGCGTTGAATCATATGTTTGTGATAGTTGTGAATCCGATTATGGAACTTCTTATCATCTAATATGTAACTGCCCAGTCTATGCACAATTGCGCTTCCAAATATTTGGTAAACACTTACTTAGTGAAATTGACTTCAGAAACCTGAACCTTCAGAGTATTTTGTTGTTCATAACCCGTTGTGGTAAGGAGCTATAAGCTCTTGTACGCTTATGCGTTGTATGCCCTCTTCAAGGGCCCTTTTCCAAACATTCCCTTTGTTCTCCCATCCACATTCCTTTCCTTTTTGTTCACTTCCTTTTCCGTCAGGTGTGTGATGAAAAAGGCTGTGAAGGCGATGGCACAAATCTCCCAAATTGAGGTGAACGTGCCCCTGGAGCCGACGTTCTGATACCCGTGTATGAGGCAGAAGCGTTGTGAATCTTGGGGAAGGGTCGTTCGGCCGCAACCTATTCGGTCGAATGCCACTAGGCCGAACAAGGCATTAGGCCGAAACCCATCTGGCCGAAAGTCGTTTGGCCGAACGGGTCATTTGGCCGAAAGGGTCGTTTGGCCGAAAGGGTCGTTTGGCCGAAAGAGTCATTTGGCTAAAAGGGTCATTTGGCCGAAAGGGTCATTAGGCCGAAACGGTTATTTGGCCAAAAAGGTCGTTTGTCTGAAAGAGTCATTTGGCTTGAAGGGCCATTTGGCTGCAAGGTTATTTGGCCGAAAGGATCATTTGGCGAAGCATGAAGTGAGTAGTGAGACGTCTCACTACCCACTTCACACTACTCACTTTTCACAGTGAAAAGTTAGAAGTGTGAAGTCTCACTTCACACTCCTATACATATATCACTTCTCGCTGTAAAAAGATAAAAATGATTATCCTCAGACTGAGAAAGCCACACCCATAAGCAACTTCAATTCCAGTCCATTCAATTGGCTGTGGTGGTGATGAGAAAATATCATTAGGTTCACTGAACTTCGACATCGACAGTTTTTCAACTGAGGATTCTATTCGCTCAGGTGCACGGGTGTGAATTGACTCTGGGGTCTCAGAATTTGAAACAAAATTATAATAGTCTTCCAAATTCCTTAAAAAAGTACAAACGACTGAGGTAAAATACATACGAAAATTGTAATACATATACGATGTGAATCAAGTTAACACCTCTCAATTGAAAATTTCTATGGACAACGTAAATGTCAAAAGAGGTAAATCAAAAAGTATAGAATAATCTGAATAAAAAGCTGGATTGGATTCGAACTAATGAAAACCTCCTAAATTATTTTATTGTTGGAGTTCTTCGCAAAATAGGCCAAATTACGCACCATGGCCAAAACCGGTATAGTTACTCTAATGCTCAATTGAATTTCAAACCTATCATTTTGTCCAACGTCTAATTGTATGTGATAAAACAAAGGGTTTACATTTTGGAAAACTCCATCTTTTATTATTTTTTTTATTATGACCCTTGTAATTGCAGCTCCGTGATTGACTGGAACTTGCGCCAGCTACGGTCATATAGGAAATGTGGGATTGTTAGTTCGACTCTCGTTGCCAGGGAATCAAATTTTCTTGGATGCGCATGCGAAACAAGCGAAAAGGGGAATCAACTTTTCTTAGATGCGCATGCTAAACAAGCGACAAAAGAGAAACAACGCAAAGCTTTTTTTTTGTCAGAGATAATAATGACAAAGATCCGAAATTTTCTTTTTTTTCATTCCATTATTTTGCATTATCTCTACAGCAAATTTGGGTTTTATGCTATTATGTAGCTTCTGCTGTTATAGAAATATTTCAGAATCCTACTGTAATAACAAAAATAGCTTTGTATTTTCGGAAATATCAAAGCATGCAAGGCAAATGATTCTTGTCATATTGTGTTCGGTTTCCGATAAAGGCTTGTTGCGAGGTGCGTTTGTCAGTAACAAACTCTTTTAGGCGTTGCTCGAATATTGATTCCCTGCTCGTTGCTGCTAGAACACCTCTGTATCTCTACGGATATTTTATCTGGATTCACTCTGGTGAGTGATGCGATCTATGGGAGGGTATTATATGAAATACAAATAAAGCTTTAATTGTTTTACTCTCCGAACATAACATAATATCTCGGTTCGCGCGACCGTTCTGCTTACTAATAGAAATACGATCAATCGCGTAATCAGCACAGAACTAAATTATCGGATTCCGCGAAAGTTATGCATCCGATCTACTATCCGACCGCACAGAATAAAACTAACACCCGGATCCGCGTCCGATACGTAACACGTTCAATTACGATCTTGTTGCTTCACTTTTCGACCCCGTCCCATGCAAATCACGTTTAATCCCGAACTAATTGAGTTACCACCCGACTGCACAAAATGAAACTAAACACCCAAATCTGCGTCTGACACGTAACATGTTCAATAAACGGTGACATTTTGAATACAGCCAATTTTTTTTTTACACGAATTTTATGCAAACAGTTTTTTTTTAAACGGTGTGGGTTAATTTTAAATGATCAAAAAATTTGAATAATTTTTTTAATCTTTTTTCACAACAGTCTTCGATAACCAATAAGATAGGCTTCGCCACAACTGCATTTTTTTTATTCCTTTATTTATTTGTTAGGCACTCTGTGTTACTTAAACGCTACTGTGCCGACATCTACTGTGGTATTCTGCTCTACAGAATCCACACTGAATCTATTTTTTGATTTCCATTACCATTATTGTTGTCGTTGCCAGTCCATCTCATAGTGAGTCCATTGTGTCCGTTTGTCCATGTCGTGTATTCAATGATCGTTGCATTGTTCGGTTGCCATTAATCCGGGTAACGTTGGAGGAATGCAGTTGTGGATGGGGGGTCCCGTAGCGTAGTTGGCTAGACGTTCGCCTTACAAGCGAATGGTCATGGGTTCGATTCCCAGCCCCTCCAACAAACCCTCGACAGTCGCCAGATCCGCAGCCCATACGGTGGCGTTTGGGGTAGGCGCCTTATCGTCACGGCTGCCTGATGACGACTGACAACTAGTTCAGGCGAACGTGTAGCCAACTACGCTACGGGACCCCCCATCCACAACTGCATTAAACAATACAATTTCTTGATAAACAGCAGCAGTTCTTAAGGTTTCCAATTTATTTATTTATTTATTTATTTATTTATTTGCCGTCAATCAAATGTAGACCAATTATACTTTGTAAAATAAATACTTATTATCTAGTCTATGTGTACTTCAGTCATTACCTAACTTGTCTAGAGAAGAACACTTTTTTTAGATTAGTTTTACTCATCGTTACATCAATTGTTTCACAATGTGCATTATAACATGTCATCATTCTATTTATTGGGCCATTTCTGCCATAGTTTGTTCTTTGATTATTGATATAAAATAGACTTCTATTTCTAAGTGGACGGATAGGGCGTAAAAATTAATATTTGCCAAAATTTCACTACTATCCACTCTTTGTGCGATAATATCGTTCATGAAAGCTATCATTGAGAATTCCCTGCGTTTTTGAGTTCTTCTAGGTTAATTAATAAACACCGTGATTCATAAGGAGGCAATGGTAGAGACGTCCACCCTAGTTTTCGGAGCGCAAAAGTAAAATTGTTTCTGAACTGATTCTATGCGGTTTACATGTGTTTCATGATACGTAGCCCAAACTACACTGCAGTATTCTAAATGAGGCCTAACATGTGCAACGTACAAAGTTTTGATTGTGTAAGGTTCATTGAAATTATAACTGAATCTTTTGATAAAACTAAGCATGTTGCTTGCTTTATAGATAATATTATTATAGTGATCTATAAACGATAATTTGGAGTCCAGAATGATACCTAAATCTCTAATTAGTTTGCATCTTTCAACTGTTTTCTGACCTATGTATATTTGTTCTTGTGCCGTATTGATCTTTCTTGTAAACGAGATTGAATGGCACTTTTTATATTCAGTTGTAACAGATTTTTCTTACACCATTTATAAAAATCGTTGATTTCATTTTGAAACACTAGTAGATCAGATTGCTTATGTATTTCTAAAAGAGTTTCATGTCATCTGCGTAAATTGAAACATTCAGGTAATTCAAAACATGATTCACATCGTTGACGAATAAGATGAATAACAATGGACCAAGGTGGGATCCTTGTGGTACTCCAGATGTAACCTTAACTTGTTTTGACAAACATCCATCAAATCTTACTCTCTGGGTTCTGCCAGTCAAATATGATTCAATCCATTTTATTAACCTGGGATTGAGGCCTAGCTTGGATAATTTGAAAAGTAAGAGAGAAATATCAACTCTGTCAAACGCCTTACTGAAATCAGTGTATAGAGCTTCAACATAATTTCCTCTATCTATAGCGTTTATCGAAAATGATACAAATTGCAGCAAGTTAGTCGTTGTTGACCTTCCTTTAACAAAACCGTGCTGGTTACGGGTAATTAAACCTTGAACTTGTGTGAAGATTTTATTGTTAATAATGGATTCAAATAACTTAGGAATGCAAGACAATATAGCGATGCCTCACCACTCCTATTGGGTATCATTGAATGAAGTGATTCACACTTCATTGTTCTCAAATAACATTTGGTACCGTTTTGCCACAAATTCCGAACATGACTCATATTCCGAACACTCGCGTTAAGATGACCATTTTGGCTGTATTCGTGTTATTTTCTTCATAGGATCCTGAATTCCTTTGTTTTCTTGATCCTCAGTGCGAAAAACTGGTGAAAATTTTAATTTCATGGTTTTAATTTCATGATTTGAGCCGGTATATGATGTACAGTACACCGTGGTCGCCATTTACGCGGGTCACTTTGCATGACACTTTGTTTACGCGAATTCGGGATCCACACGGTTTTTCTTACGTGGTTTTGTTTAGACCCTGAAACCCGAAACAGATTTCAAAACTATGTATGAGATGTTGAGGACATGCAGAAACATTATTTGTTTGCCCTGGATTACTCACAATATCCCTACTATGGTCCTTTGGACTATGCGAAATTACACTACAGGAAGGGCATAATTTTCTCTCGTAGCAGACATGATTACACATTACACAAGCTAGCATAGAACTTACTACACATATAAAAGGAAGTTGTTGCGATCAAGCGTGAAGTGTGCCATCACAAGCAGCTTCTGACGTCTCTGCGATGATCGGAATGCTTTCCTTGATACAATTCTCCATAGTGTCAAGAACTCAATGAAGCACGTAAACATATTGCCATACTGTAGTAGTTTCCCATCATGTTTCAATACATATCACAAAACCAGCAGGCCTCGAAAATGTACATTCCAACAATGTCGAAGTAATTAGTAATGCTGTGCGTTTTTGTCCACGTAGTCCGTTGATGTGGAGGCTTGTTCAGATATAACTATTAACTAGTCTCAGCTCAATACATACGTATATCATATCGTTTAAAATTCTCAATTTTCTTTACATTGCAGCTTTCTAAAAATGATTTGATTGAAAAATTCGCTTATACGCTTTTCAAAGATTTCTGTTTATTACAACACCCTTTTTTATGTATTTTGCTATCCTTAATTTATTTACAAGAAAATAATAAATACCGTACGCACATAACATTCGATAAACAAGCATAAAAAGTCCTCACTTTCAACCAATGTTTACTGAGCGACGGCGAGTCACACGCAAGCTTGTTATGGTTGTGCCTTAGTCGATGAATCGATTATATTATGGTGAAGACAGACAAAAGATATTTTAGTTACTAGATAAAGATTGTCGCTACTGTTCCCTTTGTTCTGCTGTCCGAAACATGTGTGGTACATACCTGTCAAATCGTATGGATTTTCCTTCTTTGACATTTAGCTCCCCTATCCTCGCCAGCAAAAGATGTTCCGGACAGCGACGACAGCGACAATCTTTATCTAGTAACTAAAATATCTTTTAGACAGACGGTGGGTGGTGGTGACAACGTAACCAAAACTAGACGTCATATGCAAAAGGCAAAACCTCATCCGGGTAGGCACCAAACAAACTTGAGCGTTCATCACAAACATGCGTTTGTGTATTGAAGGATGGTATCAAACCGTTAAATTCATAAGATGATAAACCACTAACGTTAAAGTGACTAACTTTATTAAATGGAAATGGAAAATTAAACAGTCAAGTTATCAATAGTAGCACTAAATAGTTTGTAAATATTTTATAGTTTCAACCATACAGTAAGAGAAGCATTGCTATGTACTGATGTGTTACTTTTTTCAACGACCTGCCTTAAATGTGTCGTCATCATGTGGGTATTCACTTGGCTTGGTTCACCAGAGCATCCATCGCATCGAAACGAGTTATCGTGAAGAGATGTCGCTTCCTTTTGGCAATTTCTTCCTTCCAACGTGGACCGAGACGAGCAGATGATCTTTCCCGCCGTGAGCGAGCGCATGATCGCTCGATATTACCTCATATCTACGAGCATGAGCAGCAACACGTGCCGCGGCGTACGCGACAGGAATGACCGGTTTACAACCGGCACGTCTCGATTACGCTATCGCGGTCGTGCTGTGGTTGTGTGTTTAGACGGGCCTAAACTAGTGCAGAGTTCAATGAGATGGAGCTCAACGGATGAGTGATGCATTTTAATTGCGAAAAGATGGTTAACTGAACAAATTTGTGCGACTGAGAGGAACGGCGGCAAAGCAACTCATCGGTGCTAATTATTTATTTGCGATCAAATACAATGGGATCGTTTTATACGCGGTTTGTTTTTGGTTATTTTTGGCCACTTGATTTATGAAAAAATCTTATCGTTACGAAAAAAAATCACAAAAAAACCTGGCAAAACCGGGTGGTAGTTGAAATGTTGTGGAATTTGAGACGCCAGTATAAGTTACTAAATTAAACTTCAATCTTTTTATATAAAAATGAGTTTGCATTGCCATTATTGAGGCACTACAACCTACGAACGGATGGACCGATTCGCAAGATCTTCTCACTAATCGATTCGTCTTGAGATCAGCTGTGATTACATACAAGAAAGGTTAAATACTACGAGTTCAAGAGTACTGATGAAAACTATCAAGCTCGAGCTTAAATCGATCTAGAGTACGACCGATCAACTAGGGTGGGTGTACCAATCGTGGCCCTAGTAAAGAACAACTATTGTTTTAAATATAAATAAAAGGCAGGTGGCTGGTGTTGATACGTCATGCGAAAGATTTTTCTTCTTGCTACTAAGAAAAAATGTGAAAACCGCATTAAAACTCGTGATAGTACCCAAAATTGCTTAATCCATATTAGGACCGCAAGTTCCTGTTTTGGCACTATTCTTAATTTTGGTTCCTATTATGGCAAATCCCATTGTTTTCTTATGGGATTGGCCATATTGGGACCACTAGTGCGACAACTGGTGCAAAGGACGACAAAAATTAAGCAAAATCATTTTTCACAATTAAGGTTCCCCCAAACAAACGCGATGCGACAGTCGCGACGCGATTCTATCGCTTGGCGACAGCGATTCTGTCGCCATTGGTATGGAAGCGTAAATAGAACATTGCCGGCAGCGACCGAACGATAGAATCGCGGCGATGAAATCGCTTAGGTCTAGGGAAGCCTTTATGGTTTGTTTGATTTTGAGGAGATTAAAGGTGTTGTAGTATCATATGAACTTGGTTCACTGATCAGAAAACGTTTTGTGCGACAACTGGTACATCTGGCCTATACGATTAACACACAACACAACCCGAGTGAGATCAGGCAAGTTCGTCTAGTCTCTATATTGACCAACACCTAATTTTAATCGGCTTGGCAGTCAAAGTACTTCGGATATTATGAATGCCAAACCGATGTTGTTGATGGAACAATACATTACTTATAACATGGTGCATCATAAATAGCAGAATTCAGCTTATTGAGGCATAATTTGGTGAAATACTATAAAAGACTAACTGTCGAGCTCATCGAAGGGACCATTTCCAGTACTAGATTCGGTCAGTTTGACAGTTATGATAAAACCCCACTTTTTGCCTACCTTTATGAGTACTGTAAAAGAGTAACCTATAGCAAGCAACCAAAAAACCCGTGTACGGAGTGTATCAACCATCGTTTGGTTTCGAGGGTCAGACAAAAATTCAATTTCTTTCGATTTATTTGATGTACCGTTTTGGCTCAAATCCTGAACATGACTCATGTTCCGAATACTGGCGTTTTAGCACCTTGAAATTAAAACTTTCACCAGCTTTTTGAACTGAGGATCAAGAACTTAAATGAATTCAAGATCCTATAAAGCCAAAATGATCATTGAAACGCGAGTGTTCGGAATTTGAGCCAAAATGGTATTATTTTCTTTAAATAAAATTTAACGAAATGTCTTTGATGCTATGGCTACCTTGATGGCTACAGCACCATTAGTACTTCTGCTTCTACTATGTGACCCCATACCATATCCTTAATCAAGATGAATGTATCGCAGTAGTCCAAGTTTTATTTGAAATTGTAAATACGAACGCATCGTAGCATAGGTATTGTGATTGTTTCTCTCTTTTCAAGGATGAAGTCAGTCTTGTCAACTTTTTTAATGGTAATTGTCTCTCTTTAAACATAAAGAAAACAAAATATATGATTTTTATTCATTTCGGAAAAAATCTTCCAGCACATTGATCCTAGAGTTAATAACTTGCTGATTGAAAAAGTTGAGGCTTTCAAATACTTAGGACTACATATAGATTCATGTTTAACTTTATGCGGTCTTATGAAAAGAGTTCGTTCTTTTGTACCCAAGGAAGCATTGTTAAATTTTTACTATGCGTGTATTCATTCAATAATTCAATACCTTTTTATTGCTTGGGGTCATGCCGCTAAATCAAAGATAAAGAAGATACAAACACTTCAAAACAGATGCCTGAAAATAATATACAACCTGCCTCCATTGTTCCCCACTTTTTCTCTCTACAACGGTTTAAACCACAAAGTAATCCCTGTCCTAGGCTTGCGAGACTTGCAAGCAATAATTTTCATACATAATATCATACATAACCGAGATTTTCATTGCACTATTAATTTACCAACAAGAAGAATTATCATTCAAAATACTAGATATGCAAACGAACTACCGAGAAGTAGTTCATATACGAACTTAAGGCTAAGTCGTATTTCATGTCATGGTCCTCTGAAGTACAATAGTGCTCCAAATGACTTGAAAGCCGTCGCGAATTATATTATATTTAAATCTGAATTAAAACAACATAGAAGAAAGAACGTAATCGAATTTATTCTTTAAATGTGTCAACTATTTGCTATGGTAGGTTTTTTTTCTAGTTTTGCTGTTAGTTTTTCCTACGACTTGAATTATTTATAGCAGCGGTTCTCAACCTGAGGTACCTTCGCTGGTCTTGGGGGGTACCTATGACAGAAACGCGTAATGGCGTAATGTTGTACCACAAAACAAATTAATGATAAACAAACTCTGTAATTATGCCTGTTGACCGGATGATCGAAAATAATTCTTCTGTCAGATCAGATCTTTTGTCACTTTACTGATCTATTTTCAACATGATTCGGTCACAGAAAAAGTTTCGATCATAGTTTAAAAGTTTAGAGGACCAACTGCGATTACCTGTCTCTTCTTATTGTGCATGTTACTAATTGCACAGATTCTAGACCGTAACTTACAATTATAGAGTTAGCAGAAAAATGAACTACCATTTGGTGAGAATTCTTTTGGCAAATGACAAATGCAATGCGTGGTTCTTTCAAAAATGAGATATTTTCTTGCAAAACACATGATGAGAATTGAATATATTGGTTAGAACTTCCATTCTGCAGATACTTATTTACCAAACATTTCGATATTTCTAAATGCAAAATTAGCATTTGAGACGAATTGTAACACGATCTAAAGTAATTTACGATGCAAGTTACAGAAAATGGGAATTTTAGGATGAGCTTTACTGAAAAAAAAATCACTTAAGTAGAAGCTTCAAGTGAAACATCTGATGAAATTTATTGAAGAATTAAAAAAAGTTTTTGGCAGAATCTTTGTATCCCGCCAGGATAATATTTTGTGTGGAATCTAAAAATCAGTTTAAACACTATTAAACGAGTCTCAACAGCTTGTTCCGTGTTTTCACTTCCTCACAAATTTCTTGAGAAGTTCCATTTCAGATTTGTTTGGATGAGCTCTTTGGAAATCTTATTATAGAATTACTGTCCCATTTTATAAAAAAAATAGAAGAATTCGGTAATCTTGTGGATGGAAGACTTTTCCAAAGAATCCATAGAGGATCTACAGAACAAAGAAGTGCGGAAACTTTTCTAGTATTAGGCATTCCAAAGAAAATTTCGGATAAATCAAAATAATTTCGATAAACAATCATAAAATTGTGTAAAGACTCCCTGAACAATTTGTTTATTAAAGGGATCCTGTGAAAAACTTATTCATGAAAACAGTTTTGATCAATTTCATGATTTGTAGAGGAACATGAATTTCTTAAGCTTAAGCTTCATACATGTTTTAGGTTCGCTAAAAGTTTTAAAATACTACTTCTATAAACCTGGAGAAACAAACTACAGAGAAAGATTGCCGCTGGCGTCACTGATCGTTCTTCGATAAAAGCCAAAGCCCAATTCAAACAAGCAGTTATCTACTACATAACATGTTTATGAAAAAACGAAGGGAACCGAAGCTAATAAGATTTTGCTCGGGATTAATGTGAAAAAATACCAAACTAACCCTGTCTGAATTGAATGTACATGCAGCTTTGAATTCAATTATTTTTGCATTGATCTAAATCTTTTTATGTTAAGCCACTACATGAAGAACAATTCTGCAAAATTTCAACAAGATCGCAAAATGTTTGAATTTATTAGATTTTTGGAAAATGCGCCTTGAAACTTAATCGGCTCTGCGAAAAATTAATATGGTACCGATATAAAAGTACCGGCAGTTTAGTAAAACTGTTGATCCATCTATTTCATTCCTGAAATTTCAACCAGAACAAACCCGTTTTTTTTTGGGTTTTAGCTGCATTATGCTTCTCGAAAGATTTATATTTTTCTCAAAAGATTTTCAAGAATTAATGAAATTTCTAAAAAAAAATGGAAATCTCTCAATTTTGATAGTTAGAATCTGAGAAGATACATCGGTAATCAAGAAGATTTATAAACCAATTATTTAATTATTTATACAAGCTAAGGCCGAAGTTGCCTGTGCAGTACATAAGAGTCTTCTCCATTCAGCTTTGTCCATAGCTACACGTGGCCAGCCATGCAGTCTACGGAAGGTCCGAAAGTCATCTTCCACCTGATCGACCCACCTTGCCCTCATAAACCAAAAGTTTTCCAAATTCAAAACAATTTTATTTTTCTGTTCTAATCTAAACATTAATGCATAATTAATATCCAAATATTTCATAGGATCTGCAAAAATCTTAGTTTCGTTGAAAAACCGTGAATAAATTTGAAAACTGAGTTGCTAAAATTATATAATTTTATTAAAAAGCAGCACAAGTCAGGCAAAAGCGGTTGCAGCAACTTGATTGTGACTGCATTCAGTCACATATAAGTTGCAAAAACCTATGTGGAACATGTGTGCTGCTAGAGATATGAACAAAGAACATTTATGATATTTTTGTGGATGGAAGTGAAAATTTCAAAACCATTTCCACATAACTAAAGGAAGATATTTCAACGCATTTCCAACGAAAATACCTAGGGGGTACCTCAAGCAATGCCAAGGCCTGAAGGGGTACCACACAACAAAAAGGTTGAGAACCGCTGATTTGAAGCAATCAAAGAATATAATGCTTTCTTTGAATGACCGCATCCGGTTGGTAAAAGGCAAAGTGTGGAAAGAATGCCTTCTTGAAATGAACACGATTGCTCGGTATAAAGAAAAGAAAGGAGTTAGTCCCTTCTATGAATTAACGCATCTGTCCGGTATAAAGCATGGGGGAAAATAATGCCTTCTTTGAATTGATGCGTCTGCCCGGTATAAGGCGAAATGAGTTAATAATGCCTTCTTTGAATGGATGCGTCTGCACGGTATAAGGCGAAAGGAGTTGATAACGCATGCTTTAAAAAAACGCGTCTGCCCGGTATAACACGAAGGAAGGGGTAATGCATTCTTTTAAGGTGATTATACAATCAAGCCATGTGGTGAATTTCAAATTCACCACAAGGTTTTCTACTCGTAACATCAAAAGTTCAAATCTAGCGTAATAATTTTCGTACAATGCTGAAATTAAAGTCGATTGTTTAGCATGAGTAAGCAAACGATCTACGGATGTTTCATCCGTGCTTTCAATTCGTGCTCTCCAAGATGGTCGATTTGTGGCTTTGTTGTATAACCACCTTAAATGAATACGTTTTCTCGGTATAAGGCTAAAAGAAGAAATAAAGAATTATTCATAAAAACGTCTATCCTTAACAAAGTAAAGAGAAGAGATAATCCCTTCATTATATCTGGCCTGTCTGCCAGATAAAATAAAGATTTGTAAGGGGCAATTGAAATTTCGAAAACTACTTCTACATATTCTGGGAGGCCTAAGTAATTCATAAGTTCGCAAAATAGTACATTCCGTAAAATGGTACACTCCGCCAAATGTCGTATCGTGAACAGTTATTACATGCCGTCAAATGTTATTCCGCGAAATGTTCAACCGCGAAAATGAATTCCCCGAAATGGTTTTCGGCGAAATTTTATACAATCACCTGCGTGGTTTCAAAGCCAATTTACCATTTTTTGCATTCGTATAACATGAAATTAACACGTTGAAACTTTTATGCCCCAAAAAGTCGAAAAAAGTCGACACAAACAACGTGTCCGTTCATACGCTTCTTGGAAATCAATAAGCACATGATGTGTCTGCAAGTTGTACTCCCGGAATTTATCAAGGATTTTTCTCATGGTAAACATTTGATCCGTCGTTGATCAGCCCTTTCGAAAACCTGCATGGTGTTCGCCAATGAAGAACTATTCAAGCAGTCTCAATCTGTTGAACAAGATAAGGGGCACTTTTGTACGTCGAATTAAGGAGAGTTATTCCTTGGTAATTGGCACACTCGTCTGTACCCTTTTATTAAGAGTGGGTGAATAAGCTGTCCCGTCTTCCTTATATTTTCGACGTAATATGGTGCCGTCTTCATAAAGCTGCTTACTGCAATGTTTGACAACTGGTCCTTCCTCGCAGCCTTATTTGTTTTTCAGCCTTTGAATGGATTCTACGCATCTTGTCCATCGTCGCTAATGTTTATTCTGTTCATCGATGCACCGTCACTTCCACTGTTCAACACCGTCACTTCCTAAATGGCTGATTCCACCTGGCAATCCCTTCTGCTTTATCTGTCAGCAGTTTTCCTTCTTGGTCGTTACACATGACGGAACGCATGGCATTGACAGTTTCATACATTCTCTGCATATCGTTCTGCTCTTTTTTTCCTAAGCCTCAGTAGTATAGTAGTAAAATTCTTCTTTATTTACACATTTTTTGTTCTACAATTATTTTACCATGTACAGTGATCGGCCGGCTTGGCCCTCCAACTCCAATTTTAATTATTATTATTATTTTTATGTTTCTACTTAATTTCTAAAATCTAATGGATCATGACGGCCTTCAGGAGGCGCTAGTGTGTTTTTTTTTTAATTTGATAACCTAACTACTATGTACACTAATATTTACAATAAAAATTTGATAACCTAGATTGGAACTAGCGCCCTAATTGGAGCCTGATCCGAATGCAAGCAACGGACCCTAAACTTTTCTTTACACTCACCAAAGCGTTCATGTAAGGTTTTTATTCCGGCCAGACGGTGGACCTCGGATGTTCTTGTCCTGGGAGGGGTGTTGAGGATCATCCTCAGGAATTTGTTTTGGACCCGTTGAAGTTTGAGGTGGTGGGTTTTAGCGCAGCTCTCCCAGACCGGCATGCCATATTCGATCACAGGGAGGATGATTTGCTTGTAGACAGCAAGTTTATTTTTCAGGGACAATGACGACCGGCGGTTGATCAAAGGGTACAGTAGTTTCAACAAGACGTTACACTTTGTCACCGTTTTGTCAACCTGTTGCCTGAAAATAAGCTTGCTGTCGAGGGTCAAGCCAAGGTAGCCGGCCTCATTGGCCCATTCCACAGTCGTGCCATTGAGGATGATTTTACAGTCCCCAGGCGGAACAAGTTTAGGGGTTAAGCCTCAGTAATCACTTGTTCTTCATACTGTTTTTCCTTCCTGCGGTGGGTTTATTTTTCGGCTGACCCAAAACCAACATCCAGCTTCTAACAACATTTTTCTCGTCTGTCAATCGAACCAACCCGTCCTGGGTCGCTTCTGTGCAATGCCTTTCACTTCTCGTGCTGATGTGTTCACCGTTCCATGGACCGACTCCCATAGATGGTTGTTGAAGTTGTCGCTAACGTTAATAATAATTATTAATTGCAATTATTGCACTTATCCGTTCGGAGAGCTTCTGGTGGCATTCGGCCGCTACTCGTTCCACCGACAATCGCTGGATATTGTAACGCATCGTTGATTTAGATTCAGTTGGCAACCGTGATCGTATTTTACTGACAACGAGGTAGTGATCACAGTCAATTTCGGTTATCTGAATGTCTGCACATAGATAACACCCGAGAAATGCCGCCCATTTACCAGAACATGGTCTATCCGGCTGCAAGTGTCAATTTTGGTGTCTCCAGGAGGGCTTTTAGATATTCTTTCGTGCAGAATATGTGAGAGTACTGATGGACAGCCCTCTTGAAGCTGCGAAATTTACTAGCCGTAGGCCGTTGTCATTGATAACGGAGTGTTGGCTCTTCCTACCTAGGTTCTCCCTATACCGACCTGAGCATCAGGGTCTCCGATTTGGGCATTCTTTATAGGCTTGTTGATTAGGCTGTAATTGAAGAATTTTCCCCGTACCCTCAACACACAGATCCGTTCGCTTATTGGTGTCCACCTCATTACTCGCTTCATCTACTTGCTCATCACTACGACATCAACTCCATTATCTGCGTTAGATTTAACAGTGAGTGCAAATGTTGGTTGTGGGATCCACGGCTCTGAATTCACGTTCTCTGGATCTAAATAATTTGTGTATAACGGTCGCGTTCACTCTAACCTTGAGCTGAGATGAGAGCAGCTCATAGGCTAGAAGGCTCACTCGTCCAGGTTTATTTAGGGTCCTGACATTCCCGGTACAGAGCTTCTAAGCATAGTCCTTAATTTGTTGCCGACTCGATTGCCAAAATTAACGTTCTCTTTTTCTTTCTTCTTCTCTTTTCGTGGTATTTGATTTGCTTCATTAAGCTACGTTAAACTACTTTACTTGATGTTAACACACCATTTTGCAATAAGTTAAAGGTTTAAAAATATGAATGGTTTCAAATTTATTCAAACTTCAAAATGCTTGCATTCCAAGATGTAAGATGTATTCCAGGAAATATAGTTTCAAAGTTCTTCAAACATGCTAATCCTTATGGCAAAATGTGTGCAGCAGAATTCAAATTGACTCGGGCACATGTCACTCCAAAATTTAATTGCAGCACTATTTCATGTTGGTCGTCAATTAACTTTGAATGTACTGAACTCGAGTGGCGATCTCTCTTCGCTTGAGTGGTCGGGTCGGGATCTGACGACCAACTGGCACAACCTCATACAACCCTACTTCATTGAGCGCCGTTGCTGATGAAGCAAGTGTGTAGGAGCCGGACAATACTAAATACTCATCCTACTTGGTTGGCATGTTTACAAAAATACATATGAGAGAGTTAGTTCTGAAAATGTATTGCGAGAGTTCGGCTGGTACCTGGTGCTGGGAATTTGGTTTCATCAGTACCCGCTAAGCTGCGGAGGACGACGGAGATCCTTCGTAGCTTGGTAGGGAAAGCACCTGTCTAGCGTACTGGGGTCGTGGGATCAAAGCCCACCGAAGGGGCGGTTACCCTCCAATACCTTTTCCGAACTAAATCTATCATATGTTGTACATATGCATAATCGAGTTTCAGACATAGTAACCTTACAGCTGTTCAGTCAGATGAACAAATGAATGCTGCATATTCCCGAGTCGTCCATCATATTTCTTCAACTTCCTGGTGATTATAGAATGAAGCCAGAAATCGGCCATTTTGTAAACCACGTGCTTTTCCAATATTTTTTTTCAAGTGCACGAGATGAAAGAACCATAACGCGTGTGCGGCTGAAATAATGGTAGAATCATGATTTGAGTTTCGACACTGTACGAAAAATACGCCAGATTTGGGCTTTTGGAAATGTATGCAGATAAGCGTGTGGTTAATTTGAAATTCACCACGGGCTTCATTCTATAATCACCTTATTAAGCCGACAGTTGACCAGCCGTTCGCAGATTTTGGTTTAGAAAGAATGGATCAAAATTTGGAATGATGTGATTCGTGGAGATAAAAACTACCAAGCTTCAACATCACTGCTCGTCGAAGGTACGTTCTTTCGTCATGAAATTGACCAAGTCGAGAAATTCGTGTTTACTTACACGAGGAAGATGTTAGAATTATTTCATTCGTTATTCATGATACATGGGAAGAACGACACCGTTCTCACCCGTGAGGTAATCGCTAGCAAAGACCTCGTCAGACTCACATTATGTACTTGTTGTTTTCGGCATCATTATAGTATATAGGGTTCTCCAATAGCCTTGCGAGCAAAGGCGTAGGATTGCCAATCCGGAGATGACGAGTTCGATTCTTAGTCTGGTCTAGGGTGTTTTCGGGTGGGAAACATTCTCGACTCCCTGGGCATAGTGTATCCATGTATACTTGCCACACAAGATACATACTCATGCAATGGCGGGCGCAGAAAAGCTTTCAATTAATAACTGAGAAAATGCTGATAGAATACTAAGTTGAAAAGCAGGCCAAGTTCCAGTTGGAATGTAGAGCCATAGAAGAAGAAGAATATAGTTTATAGGGTGAATGGCATAAGGTGTTCCAAATAATGTTTCGTTCTTATTTCTTACTAGATATTTTGTCCAATTCTTTTGCGAAATGATACTCATGATAGATTTTTACTACTCCATGCCTGTTTTTATACCAAGCTGTTTTTTTACCGAGAAAAGAATAAATCACGACCTTATTATGATAAAACGGTCATTACCATGGACTTGGTACCATTACGGTTATGGAACGCAACATTTTAAATACAATTCAAAGAGCAAGAACAGTCAGTGGAGGTGGGATATTTTACATGCTATCCGTATTCTCTTTCGTTCCGTAGTAAAAGTAGTTATTATCATAAAATGACCTTTGCTCGCTTTAAAATCTGCTTCTGCTACAAATCTTCATGCTCGTTGTACTCTAACGAAGTTTTAAATTCTTTTGTATCGCCTCTTATCTAGCATCAAATACTTGGCTTGATAACAATAAATTTAAAAGTAGGCTACATTGCAAAAAAACGGAAATGCATTCAGCTTAATTCGATCATTTTTCCAGACGTTTCATTTCCTATTCAGTTATGGTATTAATAACGTATATTAGCAAGCAATCCAATCAATTATTATAATAACACGTGTTGCCTATGTAACGGTCAAATACCACATCGTCCAACATTGTTCAGTTACTCAATCTGGTGTAATAGAAAAAAAAAAGTATTGTTTATTATAGCTTTAAGTGCGACTTTGCCACTTTGAAATCAATAACAATTTCCTCTACAACAGTGTACCGAGGTGCTTTTCTAGACATCGTGCCTAACATTGATTCCACATGTCTATTAGGGTGTCTATACGTCTCGCCTAATATGCCGAGCAGAGTAATACTACAAGCAACAGCTACATAACGCCTTCCCCAACAATAAACCACGATGCAAAGCGTCAAATAACTTTAACAAGGCTACAGTGGATCTAGACTAGAGTGAGCATGCATTTGTTCACCCGCTGCTGCAGCGGCGCTGAAAAGCTTCTTGCCATTTCTCCGCCAAACCACAGCAGGACGACCAAGAGCAATTGTTATTGAGTTGTTTATATCAATGTCGAAGTCGCGAGCGCGCGGTACCCTGCATGATAGGGTGCTCAAATCGAAAATCTAATACGGGAAGAGTTATTAGCTTTGAAGGTATAATGAACAAGGCTTTTTTTTAGAAAAATATGTTACTTGAATAACATTTGAAAGCTTTTCTTATGTCGCTTATTGAATTTACCTTCAGTCACCCTATCAACCATTCGAGTTGCCTGATTGTTAGATGTTTAAGTAAATAGTAAGACCGTTCGCACGAAGAGTAGTTTCTCTGTCAGGGACACCGCTCAGGAAGTGAGCAACTAAATGGAGATATAACTTGCGTGAGTCAGGCTCCAGTCTGTCCTGGGCTGGTTTCCTGCACTCGTAGGACCTAACGAAGAGACCTACTGCACTGGTGTTTTTCTTCTACAGTCGCACACATTGACACCCTCTGGTTGCGGTTCACTGTCTGGTTGTTTTTTTTTCTTGTGCGACCGAATGCGTGAAGCTTCACGCGCTGGTGAAAGCGGTTGCTGGTTGTTTCGCAACCGCTCGATGGTGATATGAATGAATGGCTATAAATATTAGCAACTTCTTCGAAGCAGGAAGACTTCAAGCTTCGATCAAGGGTGTGCTGTAATAGCTGATATGGAAAATCAGGTTGCTAATGGAAACTGGTCATGAACGTTACCTAGAGTTGGTTATTGAGATTATTACTAATTAGTCGTAATTATGGATAAACTTCAAGGTTGTTAGTTAGTTGTTTCATAGTAGTCCTATCAAAGGTTGGAATCTTCTCATCCTATTTAAGAAACATCAATCATGAAATCTTCAAATAGTAAAGCAGCAGCTTTTGATTCCATATTAAATCATATTTTTTGCTTTTATCATAAAACAAAGTTGCACCGAAAGGCAATCATTTATATTGTTATATAGGATGCTCTTACCATAAATCCCTTTTTATGCAACAACAATTCTCTACATACTAAGATTTAAAACCAAATTTAGCAGTATTGCATGTTAATAAGTACTATTGAGAGTACATACCTATAAGAGAAATTTATTATTATTTTTTCTCTTGTGTTGGTCATTAGCGTTCATCTCAGTTGGCATTTACTTCTTTGCATTTACATCTTCCTTCCCAACCTGCTCACACAAGCCGCGCACAAATAAATAAAAAGAAATAAATCGCATTTGTAAACACAGGATTTAGAAATTTATGAATTTCTGTTGACAATTTTGACCTAAATAATCTGAGATGGTGAGACATAATATCGGCCTAATCATTACAATTATCTTCTTCTAACAAGCACAATGAATACACTAGGCCCTGAAAGCTGATAATGTTTTCCACCTGAAAACATCCCAGACCAGACCAAAAATCGAAATCAGCATCTCTGGATTGACAATCTTACGCCTCTGCTCGCATTTGTAGCCATTCTACCAAAATTGAAAGATCGAAAAACAATCTGTCACTAGTCACGGATTTTGGATATTGGAGAAAAGAAAAGAACTGACCAAAACGGGAACAGTTCCCCTGTATACATACTTGATACTGGCGTCAAAATCCCTTCAGGACTCCATTGTAGTAGCTCCGTGCCGCAGCAGCCACTATAATATGAGGGAATAGCAGCTGGAAGCGGTTCACATGTCGGTCAGTCGGTAGTCCTTGTCGTCGTTCTCACAGAAAACTTCTGGGTCAACCGTCTGCTGTGTACATTGTTGCTCAAACGAGCACCAATCGGTGGAGGCGCTGGCTCTGGTAGCTGGAGGAATGTTTGCTCAATTGGATTTGGAAACCACTTTCGGGCGGCAGCTGGGTACAGGAATCAATCGCACCCACGATTAGTCTGCACTAACAGCAGGGATGTGGACATAGGCGTTACAGTTTGCCACTAGAATTGTCGATTTTTTTATTGGTGTGTTTTAAAGCTATATCTTCTCTTTTTCTTCCTCTTCTTCTTCTTCTTCTTTTTCTTTCTTTTTCTATCTATCTTCTTCTTCTTTCTTCTATATATAAAAATGAGTTTGGATTGCCTTTGAAGCAATATAAGTCACGAACGGTTGGACCGATTTATAAGATTTATGCACGGTTCGATTCGTTCAACTATGGGCTGTGTTTATTAGACTGGCCCAGCTTAGTATGGGGAGAAAAAATGATGTCGAATTCCAAGGGGCACCCCACAGGATTGTTCATTTTGATGGGAAAATCAATCTCTTAAATTTTCAGCTCAATCGCTTGTTACATAAGCTGGCGCATTTGATTTGAAGTTTGTATGGGGATTTCAGCCAAAATATATAAGAAAATACACCTCCGTCACTCACTTGATCTGGAATTGGTTCTGATTGCTAGTGTTTATATACAGAAAATAGTGAAGAAACTCAAAAGGTTGTACACAAATCGATCTAGAGTGTGGTGTTGCAATATTTGACATTTGAAAAGCAAAACTGTTGATCCCGACCCCGAGCAACGCATGGTCCGATCTGCTAGTTTGCAATAAAAACTATATTAGCATTTGCATTAGCATTGAGCAATTCGCACAAATTCGTAGGTGGTACAAGCCAAGACTATTGTATGAGAGTAGCATTACTTTCATCCGTTACCTCAGATATTGATTTGGGACTAATCACTATCTCTTAGATGGAAGCATTGCACTCTCCAATAGTCGAGATCTGTCCTGGCCACGTCCTTGCGAATGCTGAGGAAGGGGAAGGATGGTTTGTTGGACACCTACTTAAGAAAGATGCAGAGAACTCTACGACCTCTCATAGGTGCCACGGGAGGTTTTGGGATTGTGTGGAAGGTTATAGCAGTAGGAATCGTTTTGGTAGAACGTGAAACACAGAAAGAACTAAGATAGAAATACAAAGTAGGAAAGGGACGAGCCTGGAATTGAACCCACGACCTCCTGCTTATAAGGCAGAAGCGGTAGCCACTAGACCACCGAGCTCGTCTCTGCAATAAAAACTATATGTTTATTATTTCTACATTTTGTATGCAGTCAACTAATGATGTGCAGTTGCTGTGGCAGTTGGTAGCAGAACCGAGAACAGACGTAGCTATCCTGTCGGACCCGTACCGCATCCCCGCGGATAACAGGAACTGGGTAGCAGACGGATTTATATCAGCGGCGATTTGTACGACGGGAAGATTTCCGATCCAGGAAGTGGTAAACACAAGAGCGGAGGGGGCAGTTACAGCTAAGATAAGTGGAGTGTACTACTATAGCCGCTATGCGCGGCCAAGGTGGCCGATAGAGCTTTTCACCCAGATGCACAGTGGGCGCAGCAAGCCAAAAATGTGCGTTTTTTTTTTCACGTGCAAACGGTTGATTTTACATAGGTGGTGTCTTTGTTTATTTGTTTATTTATTTGTTTATTTGATTTTTGACAAATTTTTTTTTCATTTTCGTTCAAAAAAATTGAGCCGCTACAAAAGTGATAGAGCTTGAAAATACAAACGTAGAATATGTCGTAGAATATACCAACTCTCTATATTTTAACGGTAGCGAGCAGGGTTTCGACTTTTCGTTTCAATGAGACCAAAGTAAGCGTTTTTCGGGCCAAGGGAAAATCTTGTTTCGTTGTTTATAGTGAGGATCATCTTTTACCCATCAATCTTTTCTCTAGAATTAGCATTGGAAGATAAACGAAAATCTTGCCTATTAGATGAAAATCCTTTTTCGTTTCATTACTTTAACCTCTCACTCACTTTTCGCGAGAATTATCGCAGAACAATTACAAAATTGTATGGCCGCGCCGGGATTGGAACCCAGAATAGTAACAACAATAGCTGTGGGGATGCGCTTACTTTAGCCACACCACCACGCTATCTGTATGAAAGCCTGAAGTAATTTGTTCCACATAAGCTACTACCATTTGCATTGATGATGGCACGAAAATACTCGAATATGAAAGAAAAAGAGCAAACCAACGTTTAGCGGCAATCGAAGTGAGCGAAAAATTGTTATCACTCTCCAGGCTGTTTTTCTATCCCGAAAAGCGATTTCTCCCCGAATACTTTCGTGAGGGAAAATCATGTGCTCCTGAGATTGAGTGAGCATTATGAACCCGAGTGGCGAGTTAGGATGAAATTTCAAAAAATCGTATCTAAAACCAGTTTTTCTCAAGAAATTTTTTTCTTATTGTTTTTCGACATGGACATGTTCTACAAAGTGAACAAGTACATCAAATCACATGTTTTCCTAAAAAATGTGGATATTTTGAAGGTATATTAGAGAAGTTATTCGACTTTTTCATGATATAATGCAATTTTACTATGTTCATATCTTTAATTGAGGCAAATTGTGGCAGAACATACACCAACCACATGGAAGTATAGACATCCAACTACCAAAAGCACTCTGTTTTATTAGAAGGAATTCGGAGAAAATATTGATTTGACAAACATTAAGGTGACTCGAATTAGTATAAAAATCTATTTATTTATTTATTTATTTATTTATTTAATGTGTTTATCAACAGGCATCTTACAGCCCAAATGATTTTATATAATGCTATTCAAACTAATACTAAAGCGTACAGGCTCTTAATGGTTCAACAAGTTACAAAATAAACGAAAAGTAGAACTATGTACGAAGAGCACACAAATTGGAAAACCTTCGTCTAAGATTAGAACGACTAACACTAAAGTCGAACACTGAAGCCACTCTGCTGAAGATCCTTTGCAATCCAGTAATCGCATCGTGCATGCTGTAGTTGGTGCGTTGGAAAGGTAAACGGAGCATGAGGTTATTTCTCAAAAACCGAGGGGCAACGTTAATGTTCACATGCCCAAGAATCGTTGGACAGTCTAAGCGACCTTGAAGAGCGTCGGCGAAGAACAAAGCCCTCGCCGTATTCCTACGCACATACAGGGGCTCCAGATGTATTAGTTGGCAACGATCGTGGTAACTCGGCAGATGAACAGGGTTTCTCCATGGTAATTTGCGTAGTGCGTAGCGCAAAAACCTGCATTGTACCGACTCGATTCTCTCAACGCCATTGTTGTAGTTTGGGCTCCAGACTTCAGAACAGTATTCTAAGATGGAGCGCGATAAAGAGCAGTATAACGCTTTCAGGCAGTAGATGTCGCTGAAGTTTTTGGCTATTCTGGAGATGCATCCGAGAGATCGAGAAGCTTTAGCTACAACATACGATACATGCTGTTTAATTGTGAGTTGGGAATCCAAGATAACTCCCATATCCTTAATATTGTCCACGCGTACGATATCTGCGTTCAACAAACGGTAGCTGAAGTGAATCGGATTTTTTTCCGCGAAAAGGAAATTACTGAACATTTCTTCGGGTGTACCATCATACGGTTGAGTCTGCACCAATCAGCGAACAATTCAAGCTGCTGTTGGAGAAAGCAACAATCTTCTGTTGAGCGAATTAGACAAAACATCTTGAGGTCGTCAGCGAATGACAATCGTGGTGCCTTCAAAGCTAGATGCACGTCATTGAAGTACAATAGAAAAAGGTATGGACCCAAGTGGCTACCTTGAGGTATCCCTGATGTTGAAATAAAGCTGGGAGCCTGGTTATCTCCAATGATAAACGCGGTCTTGCGGTCTGTGAGGTATGAACGGAACCAATGTAGGAAGCTACCGTTAATTCCGAGCTTGTTCATTTTTGCAATCGCAATGTCGTGATTCACTTTATCGAAAGCAGCGGCCAGGTCCGTGTAAATCACATCGGTTTGCGCACGTTGTACCATACTATTTGTTATAAAGGAAGTCAGGCAGAGCAAATTAGTAGCTGTCGATCGCCCAGACGTGAAGCCATGTTGGTCGTTACTGAGAAACGGTTTGCAATGGGCCTCAAGTGGCTCCAAAATAACCAGCTCGAATAATTTGGAAACAGCGTTTAACGAAGTGATCCCGCGGTAGTTATTGATATCGCGTTTGTTGCCCTTCTTGTGAACCGGAAACATGTTTGCAGTTTTCCAGCAAGCAGGAAAAATACCACTATTGATTGATGCTTGGAAGAGAAGAAGTATCGGGGTCACCAGAACGTCCAAATGTCCTTTCAGTAGAACCGAGGGAAAACCGTCGGGTCCCGGAGAGAAGCTACATTTAGGCCGAGAAGAAGCACTGATAACCATCGTTGCATCAATGTCGAAGGCGCCAAGAGTTTGGTTGACGGTCGGAGCAGTAATCGCAGCGTTCTCAATTTCCACGGCTGATAGTACCACGTTTGAGAACACGCTCGAAAACATCTCGGAAAAGAGCGAACAAATGTCCTGGGTCGTAGATGCCGTGTTGTCATTGAGCGTCATGGAGGAAGGTAATCCAGATTCCTTGCGTTGCTCGTTGACGTATTGCCAGAAGCGTTTAGGATGCGATTTGAGGTTGCATTGAATATTAAGCTGATATCGAGAGTAACACTCCTTACTGGCTCGCTTGTACTCATAATTGAGCCTAACATAATTGTTGCGCAGTGAGACTGAACGATGCTTGGAAAACTGCCGTAAAGCAGCTTTTTTAGTAGTTTTCAACCGTCGCAGCGAGCTGGAGTACCATGGAGGACTAACTATCTTACGACAAATTTTCTTTGGAACGTGTTGATCAATGACGTACGCCAAGACATTGCAAAAAGTTTGCGCTCCGATATTCACATCTTCTAGGTCCAGAATGTTACGCCAATCGATGGAAGACAGTAGCTCAGTGATGTTATGATGGTCGGCTTTGCGGAAATCGAAAGATACGGATTCATAAGAGGTATTGAAATCATGCGTCAATCCGAGGTTGACCACGACGAGCAGCGGCGGATGGTGTGCCACTGATTTTACTAGCGGTGCAGGTGCAATCAGTGAAGATGTAGCTGTGCTATGATCACTGATGAAGCAGAGATCAAGGTGACGATTATTCTCGTTGGCGATGGAACTAACTTGAACTAATGCTGCTGAACTATAACTATCTAGAAGCTTTACCGCTCCGGTGTGTAGAGAAGTATGATCTGTGTCTGGATAGAGATAGCCGTTGGGTGAAGTTATCCACGTTATGCTCGGTAGATTAAAATCCCCCAAAATTATGATTTCATCAAGCGCAGTTGCTATTTCTAGAATATTAAAAAGCGAACTGCAGTGAGCTTCAACATATTCTGTATCCCGGACTCGGTCAGGTGGGATATATAGCGCACACAAAAACAGTTTACGGTCACTAAGTTCGATCGTTATCCAAACCTGCTCGAGGCAGTCCCACGATGATTTTCGACAGCTTTTGCTTTAAGACTAGAATTCACGGCAATCAGTACACCGCCACCTATTGTTTTACGACTGTTGTTGGAATTTCGATCGCATCGAAAAACCTCGTAAGCAGGACCAAATATCTGGCTGGAAAGCGTGTCATCATTCAGCCAAGTCTCAACGAGAACTATGATATCGAAGCACTGATCAGATGCTGCAAGGCGGTAATCCTCGACCATGGAATTAAAGCCGCCCACATTTTGGTAGTAAAGCAGCAGTCGTTCATGTGGCTTCTGGATCGGATGTGTGGAACTGCAAGCGGCGGACGAATCAAAACGGGTTGCTGTGGCAGTTGGTAGCATCTGGTATATTCATGGATCACCCTATTCTTTTATTTCGCTAGAAATACTGAGTTAGCGAGTACTACTCATCGAGCTCTTTAACAGAAAAATGGAAAACATGCATGTTGTAAAATGACTGTTACGTCACTTTTCCAGATTACGGCAGCCTAACAGGCGAATTTTTAGGTCACCCTAATCTTCTTATTTTTTGGTAAAATTTTCTTCCGAAGACACCACCTATGTAAAATCAACCGTTTGCACGCAAATAAAAAACCGTACGTTTTTGGCTTTCTGCGCCCACTGTGAGATGGTTGATCGGCTGAAATCAGACCTGACAGATCGCAAGCCAGTAGTCATTGCAGGGGACTTCAATGCGTGAGCGACGGAGTGGGGAAGCCGCTTTACTAACCGAAGAGGGCAAACGCTACTAGAGGCCTTAGCGAAGCTGGACGTCGTACAGCGAAACGGAGTGGAATAGATAATAGATGTTACATTCTGCAGTCCAAGTTGAGGGTCGACGACGGCTGTACCCATCGTGACCATCTGGCTATCCGGTACAGGATAAGCAGTGAGCCAAAGAGAGGAAGTCGGAGAGCCACTCCTCCTATAACCAGAGCGTGGAAGGTCGCCCACTTCGACAGTAGAACCTTCAATGAAGCTTTGCGCCTGGAGAAAAACACAGAAAGTTTGATGAACTGCGGTTCTGTCACGAGCGTACGACGCTACCATGCCGAGGAAGGCACGATCGCGGAATTGTCGACCACAGGTATACTGGTGGAGCGAGCATATTGCAGCCCTTCGAACAGCCTGCCTCCGGGCTAGAAGAAAAACGCAAAGGACACGTTCGGCGGAAGTGAGGGAGGAACGCATCGAGCAATTCAAAGCAGCGAGACTGACTCTAAACAAGGCTATCAAAGAAAGCAAGAAAGCCTACTTCGACAGATTGTGCCAGAGCGCTAATTCGAACCCATGGGGAGACGCCTATAGGGTGGTGATGGACAAAACAAGAGGAGCATTGGCACCTCCCGAGCGATGTCCAACGAGGCTGAAGACGATAATCGAAGCACTATTCCCGCACCACGGTCCAATCAATTTGTCGCCAGTAGCGAGGGTAGGAGCAAATGACGAAGTAGTGGCGAGGATGACAGTAGAGGAGCTAATGACCGTGGCAAAGTCTCTCGATCCGAGTAAAGCACCTGGTCCGGAAGGGATCCCGAACATGGTGTTGAAGGCAGCCATAATGACTAATCCGGACATGTTTAGGTTAGCCATACAGAGGTGTCTGGACGAGCGGACATTCCCGGATATATGGAAGCGACAGCGTTTGGCCCTGTTACCGAAACCTGGTAAGCTACCAGGAGACCCCTCAACGTACAGACCAATCTGTCTAATAGACACGGTAGGGAAGCTACTGGAGAAGTTGATCCTGAACAGGATGTCGCCGTACGTGGAGGAGGTATGAGGATTATCGAGTAAGCAATTCGGATTTCGGAGAGGAAGGTCTACTCAGGGTGCCATAAAATCGGTGGTTGACACTGCAAAAGTCGCCATCGAATGCAAGCGGCGTAGTATACGTTACTGTGTAGTAATAACACTCGATGTGCGGAATGCATTCAACAGTGCGTGCTGGATGGAGATCGCGAACTCGTTGCTTCGGCTGGGAGTACCGGTAGGGCTGTACAAGATTCTGGGAAGTTACTTTCAGAATCGAGTATTGATCAACGAGACAGACAAAGGCTTGGTTAGCGTCCCCATCACGGCAGGTGTCCCACAGGGATCAATTTTGGGTCCATTGCTGTGGAACGTGATGTACGATGGCGTGCTGAGGTTAAAGCTCCCACCAGGAGTCAAGTTAGTGGGATTCGCCGATGACGTAACCATGACTGTGTACAGAGAATCCACCGAGGAGGTCGCATTGACTGCAGGCTATTCGATCAGTTTAGTGGGGAAAGGTTGCGCTGCAAGAAGCTCCAGCTGACGCATCATAAAACGGAGAGGATACTCGTTAACAATCGGAAATCGGTTCAAGAGGCGACAATTAGAGTCTGCGGCGGCGACATCACCTCCAAGAGATCTCTGGGGGTGATGCTCGACGATAAGTTGAGCTTTAAAAGTCACGTCGTCTAAGCCGACGATAGCGGCACAACTTGAACAACTCTAGGGTGTGCTCCAGCAACACATTGCACCGTATCTCATGAAGCGGCATGTGTACTCGCGGATATGCTGCCTATCAAACTGGTGGTGGAGGAAGATGAGGAGTGCTACGCCCTCAGGGGCACCGATAACGCTCAGCGATATGAGATTTTATTTATAAAAATACAATCAGTTTTGTGATAACGCCTTGGCAATCATGACCTTAGTCCATGAAAAAGGCTAATAATTTTTATAATAATTGTTGTTTAGGTCATGATATCATGAATTGTATTCATGATGTCATAAAGCAACCAGTTTTATGATTTCATGACTTTTTGGTCATGAATCCGGTAACAGATTTTAACCCATGTAAGTTATTGTTGAGATAATGCTCTGAAGATTTTTTAGAGGACGATTTTCCGGAATTTCAAATTACTTCAAGTGAAAAATATCCAATGCTCAAGACGCTGCAAGATTGAATCAATTGAACCTCCTGTTTCGATCCGAGTGCCACATGTACAACATTGACTACTTATCATTTTCTTTCCAAACTAAATTCAACACAAACAATATTTCTATAATCTTCTCTAAAACTCGGATAATATTTTCGAATACATGTTAATCATCACCCCTGCAAAGGTTACCTAGCTACGACAACAACGAACAAGATATTGCCAGATGATCCTCGTCAGAGCAAACTAAACCGAATCCGGTTTGCGTGCCACCAACACAGGATATACAGCGAACATAAATCCATATCCTAACAGGAATAAACGATACCCTGAAGGTTCGCCCAGCTCGACTTTGCGACGATACGTGACTCGACGATGATTGCAAATCGACGACACTTTATTGGTGTGATTTTGAAAGGATACTATTTCATTGTCCTTTGGTGCCACCCTTGTCATCATTGTATCAGGCGTTTCAATTGGGGAAATTGGTGAATGGAGAACATGACAGCTTCTAACAATAGTGGCCAAACGTCCATTTCCGAACAAACTGTGTCAGTTTACAAACTGTGTCAGCTTGCATTATTCATGAATTCCACCTGCACTGCATAGGTCAGGGTCTTGCAATGAGGCATTTAGTTAATGGAATTTTCTTAAAATCTGCAGCAGAACTGTGACAGGAGTCTTTCATTTTCTTAGGTGAAATTGCGGGATAATTGATCTTTATTTCAATGGGGTCATTAAGTTTAATGATAACATTTTTAAATTTCCCAAGTAGTCAAGTCATACAAAACAATCGAAAAGACAATCGAGTGATTTTTTTATATCAGTATGAATAAGCTGTTCAGAGCAACCCCTACTCATATTGAGTAGCTCACGTGTACTAGAATGCAACTAACTTCGTCCTATTTTGTGAAAGTTTTCCGTTAAATAGTGTCATGCTAGAAGCTAATCATGACAAACGCATGCACATGAAGATTCTCAAGGATGCGACCTTAAAAATGTGGAGTTTTCGCTCATTCGTTGAGCTTTGTCGTTACAACGCTTTCGTAACTACATTTTTACATAAACAGCATTGAAAATGCAATACCGTAGTGTTGCTTGCATCCCGAGCGACAGCATTAAAATATAAAAGCCAACGTGAATTGTTTGCCCAGATCTTATCGTTTGATGATTCCGAGCGTCGTGTTTTATGTCGTCTGCTGACACGGCATCTATAAATTTAACTCTTTTCCGGTTCGCTCAGCAACCAATTCTCGGAGGAATAGAAGATAAATGAGCCCGTCACCGAATGCTGGAAGTCAGGCCAGCAGCATACTGGGAAGGGGTGTTTCGATGCCGCCAGGATTAGAAGTGGTAAAAAGGAGCTTTTTCGCTTACACTGCTCTATTTGAGTAGCGGTTTTCGTTTCAAGAACTTTACATGGACGGTATGTATATGGGATTTTACGGGGATTTGAAAAAGCTTTCATGTAAAAAGCCATGATTCTTAAAGAGCGCGATGCGTATTTTAAATCGCCTCCATTAGAGAGCTATGCAACAAAGCTGACAGTGTCTGACAGTGACTATTAATTGGTTAACCGTAGATCACGTGGTCAGCATCTCAGAAACATCCTGGATGAATGCTGCTGGTATAGCTATTCTTGACGAAATGGATTTTGTTCATTTAAGTCTAAGTCTAAGTCTAATCGTAAAACTTGGCACAACACCATAATGAATGAGCTACAACGCACGCTTGATCTGGTGTGCTAGAACGCCGAGAATATTAATAAAATTTAAAAGTCAGTCGTATCACTCTTGCTAATTGATTCCCATCACCCTTCTTTAACTTGATCTTTACCCGCAATTCATCATTCGCCAGTAAATTCAGAACTGACTGAGCTATCCTCCTACAGTTCCTTTCTAGTAAGGATTGGAACAACATCAGAGTTGACAAAACGAATGTACGCTTCTGTTGCGTCATTATACATTGGCTGGAGTCGAATGTGCCACGCAGGAGACGTCGTTTGAAGCTGTAGTACCCTGTCGCTTCCTCGGCTGAAAAAAGAGAAAAATTTTGCTCAACGCAAATTAAGAATGTGTAAAACGGAAAGAATAAACCTAATTTTAAGCGCGCAAGTAGCAAAATGGTCTCACTCATAAAATCACTCATACAATCTATTTCATAATTTGTTTTACATTATTGAGCTCCATTGAAAAAAAAATGAGCTAAATCCCTTTATATTCCCTCAAATTTAACGATTTGGATTTCTTCCACCTCACCCGTTAGATTGTAGTTCAATCCTTTAAGAAGAAACAAACAACCATGCGTTCACCATTATTTTACATGTAATTTTGAGTCATCTTACACCACTACACGGGCGTTTTGTCCCAGGCCTAATTTTAGAACATTTTTAAAATGCGTTAGAAAGTTATGAAAATCTTATTGTATATGTATATGTATGTGTAAATTTTGCATCTACACGTTGAAATGGTTCGGTATTTTTGTTGTTATTGGTGAAAACATCGAAAAAGCTTAAGGGGTGCATTTTGAACCGTTCTCCCCTACAGCATTTTGTAGGCTGTACAAGTTACATGTAAGAAAAGTTCAGATGAATTTACAATGAAATCCTTGGAGCCTTTGGAGTTTCGAGTTTCGGAACACTTCGCATCGGTTTTCGAAGACGATGAAGCAAGCGATAGTGAAGCCGAGTATGCATCCGGTGATGTGCCTTTAGACTTCATAAGTTGAACAACGTTTGATGTGACAGAGAATATGGTCGTCGCAGCATCAAGGAAACTAAGAGTTCTGTATATTGTTTGTAAATGTTCTGTAGTCTTAGCCAAACCTCTTCGTGAATCCATCGTATTTTCATGTTATGAAAATTCATCATGAATATAATTCATGATTTCACAAGTGATTTCATGATTTATTTTCGTGTAACGCATCCATTGTGTTACGGTTTTTTTGCTGGCGCGCAACGTTGACGTCGAAATAGCGTTTGAGCTCGAGTCCAAAGCTTCGAGAACGACCAACCGAATGCACGAGATTTTGGCGATCGTACCTGGCTTCGAAGCTCCATCCAGTTAAGTTACTGCGCGAAATTTCAAAGCGAGGACGCAGAAGAAAAGGTCAGATCTTATCGATTATTTTTGCTCAATTGCTATGGCATTAAAAATCGTACAGTTCGGGCAAACACATAACGTCACATAGGGCATTAGATTTATTTGAATTTTCTTGCCGTTGCCTTACGAATAAATAAACAACTCGAAAAGTTTTGTTATTCTAGCTTCCGCGTTCGATATTTGAATTTGGGGAACCAACTACTTCTAGTTTAGTAGAAGCTCTCCCTTTTTTCGAGTCATGAAATAAAATGAAAGTTATATTAGATTAGCTTATATTTACTGATTGCTTACTATACCTGCCCTGGGAAGGCAATCTTTGATCCGGGTTATACGATTTGAGAAACGGTCCTTCTTGAGTAGCTGGCGCTTAAGCTGTTTCTTCATAGAACGGAAGAGATCGTTACAACCTTTTATCAATAAATCAGGCGTGCCTCAAGTAACTTGGGCCCACTTATAAACGCTGCTTTTCAATAATGTTGCCCAACGATATCTCATCTAATTTAATCTAATCGAACACATAATGATGTTGCGCAACGATATAAAACTAAATGCAAACTATTATATGCACATGATTTATCCAAATTATCCAAATCTACAGGATCTGCCCAATTATTTTTTTAAATAAGAAATGTTTTATATTTTATATCTCAAGGCCGCGCGGTTCGCAGTGTGGGCCTTCTGACCGTATTGTGTATTATGTTGTGGATTTTCTTCGATAAGTGTAACATTCTTCACTGGTCTAATGGATATTGTTAGTTGCCTGTTGTCTTATGTAAGTGTTCAGTCTGACCCACCACTTGTTGAAGACGATTGTCTTTAAAAGAATTCTCTGAAATAAAATTTTTCTGATTCCTGAGCTCACTTAGATCCTTGCGATTCAGATTATTGTCATGGACTAAACTTTTCAGAACTTCATCAGATGTTTCTGATTCCGCAGACATTACAATTCAATAACAAATTATCAAAACGACTAATCTAAACGAAGATTCAAACGTCGATTTGACGAATCTGATTGCACTTCCACGTAAATCAACACCATCAATAGGCAGGTGAAGGCTTGAACTACCTGTTGGTGGTGTTGGCTTGCGTGGGAGTGCTATCAGGTTCTTCAAATCGACGTTTGAATTTTTGTTAAGAAAGGCAGATAAGTCTTTTTGAAATTTGGTATTGAATTCCTTAAGGACATAGTTGGAAGAGTACCACGATGGCAGTCAATATGGCACCGGATCTTCCACGGGTCAACCCCACACCTCCCGCACTCCTCTCCCACCAACATTCGAATGTATCGAACAGCATCGAACAAAAGTTTAATATTCAGATTACTAACCTGTTCACAGTATATTCATGTACTTCCCGTGATAATTAACATGTTTCTTCAAAGAGTCCTATGCATTTCGGCACGAAATATAGCATAAATCAGCAGTTTCGTGCCAATTGAACAGCTGTCCGCGGTTTGACGACTTCTTCTAAAAGGGCATTGAAAAAATCAATTTTTACACACTTCTCCGCACATGAGCAGCCCGAAATGTTAATGGAATGCAAATTAAACTTCACTTTTTGGATTAAGTCACTTGTTTGAAGCGAAAACTTAATATAAAGTGCAATTTTTGCCCGAAGAAAACGATTAAAAACTGAGCGCGGAGCGAATGTAAACACCGGTACCGATAGCAGCAAACTAATAAACAGGGTTGTTCAAAACTGATTTTTCTCGATTATGTTTCAAATTTTGGGTGTCGTTCGCTGGTTTCTGTCGGTTTGAATAGAGGCTTACCGTGCACAGGTCGTTTCAGGTTTGTATGGCAGTTGATATGGCGAGGTTGAATTTTACATTATTCTGATTGAGGCACTCCGTGATTGGGCGCTGGCAGGGGAAGACCATATGACTGGATGAAATTCAAGAGCTTTAACTCCTTAGACAATGCATATTGAATGGACGTTCCAATAGTTGGGAGTCGATTTTAATCGAGGTTGCAAATCTTTAGCATGATAATAAAGCTCCAAATACAATGTCGGCGGAACAGAAACGGAAACGGCAAATTTGACAGTTAGCCCATATATTTTCTGTCAAATTTGCCGTTTCCGTTCCGCTGACATTGTGTTTGTGTAATTGTGTAATTCAACAAAATAGCCAGATTTTTTCTGTAATATCTATCGCACCAGGAGCAGATACTTCATACTGTGCTATTTCAACTATATTTTCTTTCCTAAGGTGCGTTCAGTGAAGTCTCTGGAATGTTGCTTTCAGCTTTGTGGGTTCCCTTTTCGACAGCGTTTGGAGGGGAGGCGCTGTAGCCAGTGTAATGAAAGGTTTAGTTTCCCATAATAGTTTTCATACAATGGAAACTGGATCGTTTTTTGAACCACCCTACTAATATTCTTTGTTTTTTTCATAAATACGACATTAATACTACTACAGTATATGACAGTTAGTATTGTACCAATAATTTCAAAGCTTTGTTTTGGTACTCAACCCACCTTCACCTTAATATTATCATATTTTTCGAAAACCCCTGCGCAGTGTTGGGAAAAACTCATAATCTTGGCCGAACGCCATTTGGCTGAATTGTGTTTGGCCAAAAAGCTAAAAAAATGGCTTTAGGTTACGAGTCGTGAAGAGTGAGAAATGAGAAGCAAATAAAAATAAATTTCGGAAGTGAGATGTGATAAGTGAAAAGTTGGAAGCCAAAAGTGAATTGATGACTCAGAACAAAGAACTTTTTTCTCCTTCTTTCTTCCTTCTTTTATTCCTCCTTCTTCCTTTTTTCTTTCGCTTCCAACTTCCTTCTCCCTTCCTCCTTCTTCCTTCTTCGTCCTTCTTCCTCCCTTCTTCATTTTTCCTTATCTGTTCTTCCTTCTTTCTTCTTCTTTCTTTCTTCTTCATTCATCCTGGTTCCTTCTTCCTTCTTGATTCTTACTTCTTCCTTTTCCCTCTTCCTTCTTTCTTTTTCTTTCTTTTATCTTCCTAGATTCTTTCTTCACCTTCTTTCTTTCTTCGTTGCTTACTCTTCATTCAGAGATAATATTGCTTCGTATTGTTTGCTACTCGCTATCTCACTTATCACTTCTCACCTATCACATCTCACTTCTTACCAATAAATCCATACTATTCATTTCTCATTTGTCACTTCTGACTTCCAGCTTCCCACTACAAACACTTCTTACCTCTCACTACTCACTTCTAACCTCACACATTTAATAAGGAGACGTATTTCAACTAGTCGGCCAAAAGGCATTCGGCCATATGGCGTTCGGACAAATGACCCTTTCAGCCAAATGGCGTTCGGCCAAACGACATTCGGAAAAATGACCCTATCACCCTACCATCTATTTGAATCATCTTTAGGCTGACCGTACGTATCGTATTTAACGGGACAGTCCCGTTTTTTAAACGTCGTAATTAAAAAAATCCTCAATTTGTCCCGTTTTTTCATTGATTCGTCCAAAGAGCTCCAAAATATTATTCAAACAAATTCAATATTTTAGGCAGGAATCTAAAACCAAATACAAGGAAAGTGGGCGATACCCATCAAAAAAGTTTGAGATGTTCTGTTATTAAAATTGCTTTTAAAAGAATGCTATTTATGTCGTTTTGGATTTCGCATGGATTGCCTTTTCTTAAGATTTTTAACAGTTAATGACAACAGCTGACAACGAGAATTTAAAATATAATCCGGTGGAAATCTCTTAGAGTCCGAGCTGTAAACCAGCCTACAAATTAGCCAGGATTTATTTATTATATTTAAATGATCTAAATGCATTCAATCATTATGGACTCCCAAAAACAGCCCATTTTGCACCAACTGTGCGGTAATTCATACCATTTTAGCCGCTTGAAATTTATAAAAATATATTTGAAATTTGGGAGGTATTTTTCCACTTACCCTAGTGGAATGGGGTAAGTGGAAAACCTAAGTTATCTTGACCTTCAATTCTGATGAGTAGTGATATATGGTTAAAATCAAGACGGTAATTGCTCTGAGTATCTTTTGTTGAATAATTTCATTGGATTAAAGAAATAGTCCCCAAGGAATTCTTGAAATAGCTAGGGGAGCTGGTTGTGCCTTCTCGAATACTAAGTGTACGTAAAATCTGTATGTTCGCCCCAAAGATGAACTTTTTTGAGGGATAATGAGACTTATAGTGTTATAAACCTATCAACTCAGTTTAACGAATTGAGACGATGTCTGTGTGCGCGTGTTTGTACAGGGGTTAGGCAAAATGATTGAGATAGGCAAAATTTGGCCCAAATTCAAATCCTTATAACTTTTTGAAAAATTGATGAAATTGGACAAAACCGGAAGCATTCGACGGCAAATTTAGTCAAGATTTAGGAACATGTGCGGTCACGAATACTGGCCACCGGACACCGGAGATGTTCCGGATTTTCGGAGGCCATGTCAAAAACACATTTTTTTTGCCGCTCGTATTTTTGTGTGGTTTGAAGTTACATCGATAAACAATATTTTCCTAGAAACTAAATCTTATTGAAAATTGAATGCGGGCTGTTGCGCTAAGATCCGTTGAAAAATATCCGAGATATGGCCATTTCAGTGAACCTGGTTCCGGATACTATGGTCAATTATGTATATCCTTCCAATCACGTATATATTATCCGGTGCCATATCAATATGGGTATCAAACTTCAAGATTTTTCTTGGAGATGCTTCAGGAAGCATACTCAGGACGATCAGTTGCCCTGACCACTCTGTGGTAGGTTCCAGGTGCCCCGGGGGATGTGGCCAATTTGAAAAACGTTCAGAACCCTATCAATATGGGTATCAAACTTCAAGATTTTTCATGGAGATGCTTCAGGAAGCATATTCAGGATGGTCAGTTGCTCTGACCACTCTGTAGTAGGTTCAAGGTGCCCCGGGGGAAGTGGCCAATTTGAAAAACGTTCAGAACCCTATCAATATGGGTATCAAACTTCAAGATTTTTCTTGGAGATGCTTCAGGAAGCATATTCAGGACGATCAGTTGCCCTGGCCACTCTGTGGTAGGTTCCAGGTGCCCCGGGGTAAGTGGCCAATTTGAAAAACGTTCAGAACCCTATCAATATGGGTATCAAACTTCAATATTTTTCATGGAGATGCTTCAGGAAGCATATTCAGGACGATCAATTGCCCTGACCACTCTGTAGTAGGTTCAAGATGCCCCGGGGGAAATGGCCAATTTGAAAAACTTTCAGAACCCTATCAATATGGGTATCAAACCTCAAGATTTTTCGAGGTGCTACTTTTAAATGCATTTTAGAACCAGCAGCTGTCATGACCACTCTGTAGTAGGTTCCAGGTGTCCTGGGGAAGTGGCCAATTTGCAAAATGTTCGAAACTATATCAAAGTTCAAGGTTTTTCATGGAGATGCTTCAGGAAGCATATTCAGGACGATCAGTTGCCCTGACCACTCTGTATTAGCTTTCAGGTGCCCCGGGGGAAGTAGCCAATTTGAAAAACGTTCAGAACCATATCAATATGGGTATCAAACCTCAAGATACTTTTAAATGCATTTTAGAACCAGCAGCTGTCATGACCACTCTGTAGTAGGTTCCAGGTGTCCTGGGGAAGTGGCCAATTTGCAAAATGTTCGAAACCATATCAAAATGAGCATCAAAGTTCAAGGTTTTTCATGGAGATGCTTTTGGACTCTCCTCCAAAAAGCTCATTAGACTGGTCTACCTCTATGGCCACGAAAGTTGGATGTTGCTGGCGAAGGACCAACGCGCCCTTGGAGTTTCCGAATGGAAGGTGTTGCGGACTATTTATGGTGAGGTGCAGATGGAAGCCAATGGAGGTGGTGGTGGAGGTCAATGAACCACGAGTTGTAACTGTTAGGAGAACTACCCACACGGTACAATTTTGGCGGTTACGATGGGCCGAGCAAGAAGCCAGAATGTCAGACGATAACCCGATTGAGATGATGCTTCGATAATAATCCGACCGGTACAAGAAGAAGAGGCGTACAGCGGTCACGGTGGATCGACCAAGTGGAACGCGACCTGCGGATCTTTCGCAAAAATGAAAAACAGACGTCATATTCAGGATTTGTCATCATATCAATAAATACCTTGTCTTCCAAAATAATTTGATAATCGGCAGGCATAATAGGACCATGGCCATGTCAAGATATAGTACCCCACACAATTGCTAAGTCATGCTTGCGACCTGCTGCCATTGATGGCAGGCCATCTTACACTTGGTCGATCCACCGTGACCGCATCGCGCCTCTTCTTCTTGTACCGGTCGGATCATTATCGAGCACCATCTCAATCGGGTTGTCGTCTGACATTCTGGCTACATGCCCGGCCCACCGTAACCGCCAAAATTGTACCATGTGGTAGTTCTCCTAACAGTTACAACTCGTGGTTCATTGGCCTCCACCACCACCTCCATTGGCTTCCATCTGCACCCCACCATAAATAGTTCGCAACACCTTCCATTCTGAAACTCCAAGGGCGCGTTGGTCCTTCGCCAGCAACATCCAACTTTCGTGGCCATAGAGGCCGACCAGTCTAATGAGCGTTTTGTAGATGGCCAACTTCGTGCGGCGGCGAACTCTATTCGACAGGAGAGTCCAAAAGCATCTCCATGAAAAACCTTGAACTTTGATAATGAGTATTGAGTATTTGATATGGTTTCGAACATTTTGCAAACTGGCCACTTCCCCAAGACACCTGAAGCCTACTACAGAGTGGTCATGACAGCTGCTGGTTCTAAAATGCATTAAGAAGTATTACATCGAAAAATCTTGAAGTCTGATACCCATATTGATAGGGTTCTGAACGTTTTTCAAATTGGCCACTTCCCCCGGGGCACCTGGAAGCTACTACAGAGTGGTCAGAGCAGCTGATCGTCCTGAATATGCTTCCTGAAGCATCTCCAAGAAAAATCTTGAAGTTTGATACCCATATTGATAGGGTTCTGAACGTTTTTCAAATTGGCCACTTCCCCCGGGCCACCTGGAAGCTACCACAGAGTGGTCAGAGCAACTGATCATCCTGAATATGCTTCCTGAAGCATCTTCATAAAAAATCTTGAAGTTTGATACCCATATTGATGGGGTTCTGAACGTTTTTTAAATTGGCCACTTCCCCCAGGTCACCTGGAACCTACTACAGAGTGGTCAGGGCAGCTGATCGTCCTGAATATGCTTCCTGAAGCATCTCCATGAAAAATCTTGAAGTTTGATACCCATATTGATAGGGTTCTGAACGTTTTTCAAATTGGCCACTTCCCCGGGGCACCTGGAAGCTACCACAGAGTGGTCAGAGCAACTGATCATCCTGAATATGCTTCCTGAAGCATCTTCATGAAAAATCTTGAAGTTTGATACCCATATTGATAGGGTGCTGAATGGTTTTCAAGTTGGTCACTTCCCCCGGGGCACCTGGAACCCACTACAGAGTGGTCAGGGCAGCTGATCGTCCTGAATATGCTTCCTGAAGCATCTCCATGAAAAATCTTGAAGTTTGATACCCATATTGATAGGGTTCTGAACGTTTTTCAAATTGGCCACTTCCCCCGGGGCACCTGGAAGCTACCACAGAGTGGTCAGGGCAACTGATCGTCCTGAATATGCTTCCTGAAGCATCTCCAAGAAAAATCTTGAAGTTTGATACCCATATTGATAGGGTTCTGAACGTTTTTCAAATTGGCCACTTCCCCCGGGGCACCTGGAACCTACCACAGAGTGGTCAGGGCAACTGATCGTCCTGAATATGCTTCCTGAAGCATCTCCAAGAAAAATCTTGAAGTTTGATACCCATATTGATAGTGTTCTGAACGTTTTTCAAATTGGCCACTTCCTCCGGGGCACCTGGAACCTACTACAGAGTGGTCAGGGCAACTGATCGTCCTGCATATGCTTCCTGAAGCATCTCCATGAAAAATCTTGAAGTTTGATACCAATATTGATATGGTACCGGATAATATATACGTGATTGGAAGGATATACATAATTGACCATAGTATCCGGAACCAGGTTCACTAAAATGGCCATATCTCGGATATTTTTCAACGGATCTTAGCGCAACAGCCCGCATTCAATTTTCAATAAGATCTAGTTTCTAGGAAAATATTGTTTATCGATGTAACTTCAAACCACACAAAAATACGAGCGGCAGAAAAAATGTGTTTTTGACATGGCCTCCGAAAATCCGGAACATCTCCGGTGTCCGGTGGCCAGTATTCGTGACCGCACATGTTCCTAAATCTTGACTAAATTTGCCGTCGAATGCTTCCAGTTTTGTCCAATTTCATCAATTTTTCAAAAAGTTATAAGGATTTGAATTTGGGCCAAATTTTGCCTATCTCAATCATTTTGCCTAACCCCTGTATGTGTGTGTGCGCAAACACGCACAAAATTATCACCTATTTTCATGCACTTGTCCCTACTTGATTTGTTCGCAACAAATTGCATTTAGCGTCGAAACTTGTTATGAATATAAATGAATATGTATTATGGAATATATTTACCTATCAGTGCTATTTTTATCTTTCTCGTACATTTTTTTTATATGTAGAACATGTGAAAAGCATCAATACCAATAGGTGGATTAATCAGGCGTTTTCTTATGTATATTAGTCCAATCACCACTGAAATCACAATGATAACAAAGAAGGAACATATTAAGATTCACAGCTATCGAAATAGATCATGAAAGGAAGGAAAAATTTGCGTGATTAGAACATTATCCACTTCCCCCGCAGTGTTCAATACCAGGGGTAAGTGTAAAATCTTTAAATTATTTACTTTCACGGTACAAACCACTACAAATTGAATGTGATTAGTTAAATTGTATTATAATGGTTTCCTGTGGTGCAAAATCACCGGAAAAAGAAACAATTTATGCAAGTAATAATTGATTTTATGAATGCAAAAAATAACTTTTCGCGAAACCTAAAATTACAGTTCCAGCGTAAACTGTGTTAGTATAAGTATAACACAGATTTAAACATAGTATTAGTGTGAACATAAAACTATATTTTTGCACAATGTTATGGTGTGGTAAAAACTGTTAAGTCTATGCAATTGAAATTTTTCAAGTCGATTTTTACACTTACCCCCTTTTTCCACTTCCCCCAGGTACACACCTTATAGGTACACACCTTATAGATTTTCTAAATTATTATCGTACTTGAACTGGGTTGGGCAAATACTCCTTTCGGATGAAGATTTCCGGTTTGATGGCCAGAATCTTCGGTTGAAAGAACGTCGGGACACGACTAGGGTGGTCATTATTGGCCATTTTTGACAAATACCGGAATTCGGTATTTGGTGGAGTCAATACCGGTAATACAGGTAAAATACCGGTTTTTATAAAAAAATCAGGTTTTAAATGAAAAACTTTAGATTTGGACTTTTGAATGAAAAACAATACTTGTTGACAAACTTTAAATTTTAAAATTGTTTATTTGTTGAGCTGGGTGAAGTGAAACATAAGTAGACATAACATACTGATCGACCCATCTCTCAATCCGCATTGGACTTTGTTGGTAATGTTGCCAACTACTGAGAATCTGCTCTCTGGTTCAACTGAAGTTGGACGAATGGTTACAAGACCGTCGAAAATCATTCTCAAGTACTTACCCTTAATTCCTTCCGAGGCATCTTCTGAGTACCGATCGTCAGGCATGGTCGTTGTCTTAGTTTCAACGATCGCATCAGGAATGATTAGACGCTTCAAGATCTCGCTCGCTTGCTCAATTAAAGTAGCTCTGGATTTCTCCGAGAAAATCTTTTCTGATCAATTACTTTACGGCAGAACTATTCAAAAAAGCAAAAAGATCATGCAGAACTCACGGTAGAATAGTTCCACGGCAACTTGAACAGATTCGAGGGCTCAAATTATTTCCCCAACCGCCAAAAAAATCATTACTGAAGTTCAAGTTGAATTGAAGCTTCAACGTATAGATCCATTTGAGCATAGATAACATGCTATTATAGTGTGCTTTGGAGACAGCCACTAATTCAAATTCTTTTCTGAATCCATATCGGACATATTTTTGCTGCAAATCGTTTTGCACAAGTGATCTCCGGAGAAGAACTACTACGGCACGTACTTTTTAAAAAAAATCATATATTGTCAACAATGCAATGTTCATTGTAGACAAAAAAACTCATTGGCAGTTTGACAGATGGCTGAGAGGATGAAGCAACACGTATTATTAATAGTGTTGAACTTAATCTAGAATTAAAAAAAAACTGTTTAATAAAGTTAAAAAAATATGTATGATAAATGACGATGATGATCGATTTTTGCTGTACATGAAGTCCTTATTGATCTTTATTCATGCATGGGTCCATTCATGCGCGCATTGAATTGTTGTATTTTTTGCACGATGAGTTTTTACTGCTTGTAATCGAATATTTCTCCCATTTATGCCGGATTCCCTATTTATATGGGACAGCTATGCGATTACAGGCAGTTTAGCTGATATAAGTAGGTGAAAACTATTCGAGATTTTTTATTCTGACGGCATTTTTGAAATACCAAAAATACCGGTGTTTTCCCTCTTTAAAACCGGTATTTTCGGTATCCACAATTACCCGGTAAAACCGGTATTACCGGTTAGACCACCCTAGACATGACCGGCAGCTCGACAGAAAATAGAATTAATGAACTCAAGTCTTTATGAAGGTTGTTGCTGGCTACCTGGTGGATTGAAAGGCAACTTGCTTTTTCAGCTTGAACATTTTTTTTTCTCTGCTTGTCATGAGACGAGTTAAGCAAAGCACTATTCTATTTAAATCCACCACGGTTTGTATTCTTTACACAATTAAAGATTACAGAACGTGATTGAATTAAATGGAATAGTCTAACCTCAGGTGAAGACATTCAATCAAAACAGCCTAAATATATATAATAGTCGGAAACTAAACGAATCAAAATTCTTGACGGTATTTTTTTATAAAACTGGCGTGTTGGCTGGGCATGGACTGTCGATTCCCTGCGTGTATGGGTGTATGCTTAGACCTGTTTGAAATAGCGTGGTTATGCAATTAAGAACAAACGATGTGGTGTATAAGGAAAGGATTGGTGAAAGTTTGGATTTGGGAGCTGATACTCTCGCGGTTTCAACTGAATCAACAAGTTAACGTCACAATACACGGTTCAAAATTGCATCTCTCCATTCCCGAATGCCCCATGCTCGCCAAGTCGTTCTGTACCTGTTCAGCCCACCTCGGTTGTTGCGCTCCATGCCGTCTTGTACTAGTTGGATCGGAAGCGAACACCAACTTTGCAGGGTTGCTGTCCGGCATTCTTGCAGCATGCGCTGGCCATCGTACCCTTCCGGCTTTACCTACCTTCTGGATGCTGGGTTCGCCATAGAGCTGGGCGAGCTCGTGATCCATCCTTCGCCGCCAAACACCGTCTTCTTGTACACCGTCAAAGATGGTGCTAAGCACCCGTCTCTCTAATACTCCAAGTGCTTGCAAGTCCTCCTAGAGCATTGTCCATGTTTCATGGCCGTAGAGGACTACCGGTCTTATCAGCGTTTTGAACATGACACATTGGTGGTGTATCTTTTTTGATCGCAGTTTCTTCTGGGGCCTGTAGTAGGCCAGATTACCACAGATGATGCGTCTTCTTATTTCACGACTAACAATATTATCAGCCGAACAAGGATCCAAGGTAGACGAATTCCTCGACCACCTTGAAGGTATTCCCTTCTATCATAACACTGCTTCCCAGGCGGGCCCTGTCGCGCTCGATTCCGCCCACAAGCATGTACTTTATCTTCGATGCATTCACGAAGCCTTTGCGGGATGCGTTGAGCTTCTGATAGAACTTGCGTGTTCCTTGAGAACCGCACAGTTGTTCCATCTCCTCGCACTCCGCTTCTTCCAGGTGGCGTTCATTCTCCTGAAAAAGGCTGTCTGCTGTCTCCGCCTCCGTCTATAGAGTGTCACGTTCTGCCAGGTCCCTTGCTGCAGCGCCACCACAATCCTCCAATTATTGGTGCAGTGTTACAATAGTTACGGTATTTTGTTATTCTTGTTCCTATAGTTGCGAATCCCATAGATTTTATACGAGATTTGCAACTATGGGAACACTACCACAACTATTGGTGCAAAGACGATAAAAAAAGATGTTTTCAAACTACTTTACCAATTTTAAAAGCATTCCAAAACATTTTTGTCTCTATCGTGTTATGACAGGTCAGCTAATTGATGCGTTTAATTAGTAGAATTTCTGAAAACCGCACTGTCGCAACTATATAGGAGCACCCACGACTATCGGATTTTTTACCCCAGTAACAGCGGTGAGTGTTGGAAAAAATACTGCCGTTTGATGGTACATGAGGATACGATGATTAATGTTTGAGTATGATTTTTCCAATGCTGTTTAATATTCCACTAGGATGAAAAATCAAATTCTATCACTTTTGGTTCTATTTCCCAAATAAATGCTTCCAAATCCACATAAACTCACTTTTAAGGAAAAGTGGATAATGCAATCTATTACACAAACCCTTTATTGTTTCCTGACAATTTCATGTCTTGCTTCGATTGGTTCAAAGAGACTTTTTTTTGAAACTTGAATCAATTTCATGCGCCCGACAAAATAAAATCAGTTCCAAACGACAGACAACCAACAGGAACATACAATTGAGCCAATATTATCCTTTTTCAGTTTCCGATCCCCATTTCCTTTTTCAACACCAACGCATGGAGCGTGAGACGTTCTGTTGACTGGGTGCTTTCCCGTTTGTTCTTTTTACCGGCTATTCTCTGGTAAAGGATTCTCGCTGATGATGGCACGGTGGAGACAGTGTTGGGAAATGTACAGTAAAACACTGTGATTATGCGAATGTTTACATTTTATCCGGTTAAATTTCACGTACCGCACAAACCGAAACAGTTTTCCAAAAAAAATGTACGCGTCATTGTGACATTTTTTTTATCGATGAGGCAAACTGTTTGTATGTTCCTGCCTGCTGCTGCGTGATAGTCGAGCCGTCGGTGCAGTCAGCAGATTTCTTGTTTCGGTTTGTGCGCAGCGCAAACAGAACAGAATCGAGTTAAATTGCCTGTGGCGCAAAGCCTAGAAAGAATGCTAGCCGTTGGTACTAATTCATTAGTTCTAGTCTCTAAAATGAGCAAGGAGTAAAGAAATAATCATTTACCACCAAAAACGGTCATGTCGTCGTGAAATGAGCGTACAGAAACATTAATTGTGGGGAGAGAAAATAATAAAATCATGTGCTGACTGTCGTCTGCTTGCTCGTGGCTGCTGCTGCGGCTGCCGTGTTTTTGTTTTTCTTTTACTTCTTGGCAGATTGAATGATAAAAAGAAATGTCAACCGTTCCCGTCCCTGGGTGGAGAAGCATATCCCTCTATGCATGTCTTCTATTCGGAAGACGTTTCACGCTAAGTGCTGCTACAGGGGCACCATAGCACATACCCAGCAACATATATCTACCTTTACCGAGAGCTGGCAAACAATGAAGTGCGAGCAGCGATAAAATGGTTACACGTTACGGAATTCCCCAGAATTTCAAGACGGTTGTCTATGTTTGGAATTCAATCCTCATACGGTTATGTTCAGAGAACGATAGAAGCTATTTAGGGGAAGAGGTCCCATAACGCAAAATACTTTTATGGTATTCCTTTGCTTCCTATCAACAAAAGTACACGTGTTGCGTTGTACCATAAGGAAAAGCATCCAAAAGGTTTATGGGCTTGTGTGGTTGTTAATCGAAATAGCATTTTTTCTTTAATTTATAGAATATTTGTTTAAAATTGCAATTCTTCAACGGCATCCAGAAGCTATGTTTACTAAATGACATATTCCCCACCTTTTCCCTAATGCGCAATGCATTTTCAGGAAAATCTCTGTTTTGTGAATTGCATTACCTTCGAGATGTTTGCAATGGTTTACGCTTTACATTGCTGAAAAGCGCTCAGATGTTTTGACCCCTGTAGATGGCAGTACGGGAATGGAGGTTTCACTAGCAATGCAGCACTGCTCTCTGTAATCTTATTAAAGAAGAGTCACATGATTCAATACAAATTACACATCGTAGAAAACGAAGATACCTCAACCTTGTTTGCAAAGTAAGTTGTTTGCTAAAATCTATTTTTGTATTTTATTTATTACATTTCAATTGCAATCTAGCCATAGCTAAACCTAAAATACTTAGTAATAAGGGTTAAGGATCTCTTTGTAGCAATTCAGGAGCAATATGTCCCAATATTGGATTATCTACCGAACTAACGATTCGATTTGCCAAGATGACAATTTCAGAACCATTTTCAGCAACTAGTTCATATTTAACCATTTTATACTGAAAAAGCATTTACTGGCATTGAAACGAAGTTGAATGTTGTTGAATTTGTTGAATTTGTCACGCACCCCGACAAACTTAAAAAAAAAACTTCAACTAAAAACTAATTGAACAACGAATATTTTGATCATTTTAATTCTACATGCAAGAACATATTAAATAATGATCTACTAGCGTCAATGATCTTCTATTTATTTTCGCGATCAATTTATCCAAAGATAGTCACCATTTGAAAATCTGTCAGTCAAAGTTCTTATAAAGATATATCTCAATTTTTAATAAGCATAGAGTCACATAAAAAAAAATTCTGATTATTTTTGTTACTAAACGATTTTGTTTTTCGTTTCAGGTATTTCATACATTGTGGAACATTGTGATGTGAGTAAATGCTGTTTAATGTGTGTTTGAGCTTAAGAAGAATATTTTTTGCAAACAAGAAATGGTGCACAATCCATTAACCTACAATGTTTTTGACACTTATGAAATAGGTTGACACTTATGAAACTAAATTCTGAATACATATCTCGGCAACGACTACTATTAGGAAGCTTGTTAGTATGAGCATTTCGATTTAAAATATTTTGTTCTGACAGTTGTCTCGGGTGGTCAATCCAACTTTTCCCCCACTGCGTGGAAACGATTCCTTGTAAACCTGTGTAATAATAAAAAGTTAATTTGTTTGAATCACAATAAACCATTCACGCGGTGCAGCAACCCCGTATAATCAGATATGCAAGGCATGCGGTCTGCTAAAACAAAGAAATGAAACACGCCGATCGGAACCGCGCCGACCGTTTCGGACACAGAGGCTGTCTTGCGTCCGATTAATGGTCGGTCGGACTGGAACGTACAACAATTTCGGCTCAACCACTGACTGACTGTTGTTCCAACTACTGCGGTTATGTAAGACAAAAGTGGAACACAGTCAGTGGGTCTTTCGGTCTCGCCGGCGAGCGATGCACCGAAAGCACAATTCGATTGGACGATCTCAGAGCGTAGCGCTCACAAACATCAGCTGCACTTGATGCTGTGAAATGGATTACCATTTTTCGAATCTTTCACTTTTTCTTATGCTTTCTCTATGGTGGTCGAGGCGCATTATTGCAGCATAAGAGCAATGCGCGCTGCGATGGACGTGGACCTCGCTGGTGGTGATCCAGTGCTCAATGATGAAGGGTTAATTTGTTTCTTCAAACCTCATTGAATCGAATTATTGAGCATTCGTTTCAACGGTACATTATTAGGTAACACTAATTGTCAGCGGTTAATATTAATAAAGGCAATCGGTGTGTTGAAGACTAAGTGACTTATTATGAGTGACCCTGATTGCCGATCTATTACGCTTCTCGTTAGAAAGTAATCTGCAGGAGCTGCGTTACATAAATTTATTATTCTTCATTATCTTTGGAAAAGAAAATCAAAACTCTTTCTTCAAACCAGGTTCTATTGCATAGAAGTATCAAAAAACAGTTGTTCACGAATGTTGAATCGTTGAAATGAAGATTCGTTTTTCCGTTTTGAAATGTATACATGCATATGTTTCAAATGATAACTGTGAAAGCAATTCAAATCATGTTGGAAAACCTTCCGCAATATTCAACTAGGAACATCGCATCATAATACAATCAAGATGTCGCACAAAAGTTTCAAAATTAGATGAAGCCGTATAAGGGACGTAATTGTGTGCAATAGAATAACTTTTTCCAGAGAACGCTCATAATCCAACCATCCATTGACTTTCTAACATATGATATACAGATTAGGGTGGTCTAAGTTTCACACATGTTTAAAGTATTAGGAATAATGTTAAAACATCTTGCTAAATGCTTCAAATAACATTTCACCGAAATCGTTATTAGTAAATATTATCGCCCAAGCATTATAATACGTGTGTAAACATCATGGAAAGAAAATAATTCTGTGTAAAAAGTTCAAAGTAAAAGTTTTCATGTACACCTTCCCATTCATATGAACTATCAATTAAACCGCCACCAAATCGTATCAATGAAAGAGCTGATACTTACCACCCTAATGTAGATGGAACTGCTAGGATGGCATAGGCATGTCCTTTTTTACACATTCTGTTCCATTTTGTAGTTGAGATGAGTTTGTCATTGAATTGAGATTGGTACAATGGTAGATATTACATTTGTACACTAAGCGACCGCCTATTGGTTACCAATCTGCAACCGTACATCAGGTTGATAATGATACCGTATGGAAAGAAATGTAATAATCATGGTTTTGCTGTTATAGATGAATTACTTAATAGGGGACGGTTTTTGTGGCACAGCCAACTAATAATTCTAATTATTATTTCTTTCTAATATTAATTTTGATTAATATTAGCCTTTTCTTTTGCAACGAATACTAAAAAAACGATACATACATACAAAATTATGAACACTTGTATCAAAGCATTCCCACCTCTGGATAAGTGGTTATCGTTCGCGACGTCATTATCTGTATCTCTCTGGACGAAATTCGAAAAAAAAAATCGTTGGGACCGTTTTGTAGTTACGCCCTTTTTAAGCCGTAACTGATATATATCGAAGAAATGCACTGGATTCTGTTTCAACACTAGTAAAGTTTTCTCAGTTTGGCCCCCATCTAAAATGTTTATTTTATATAAATTAATTAATATATTAATATAAATAATTAATATAAAAATATTAATTTCAGATTTAATTTGATCTGGACTTTTGTTAAACCAAGTAGTGCTATTTGGATAATTTCCCCCCGTTATCGATACCAATTTAAATGAACATATTTTCGTCGAGGATATGTCCACTGTTTTTAAAACGTTGAATTAAAGCTGGTACTTCATTGTAGTATGCAACAAGTATATCAGCATACTACTTTTATTGCTGTCAACTTTATAACGAGATTTTATATTGATTTTCGTCGATATCATGCGGTTTCCTCTTAAAAAGGGCGTTACTCCAAAACGGGCCCAACGATTTATTTTTCAAATTTCGTCCAGCGATGCAGTATAGCCCCAGAATTCAGCTCCAAGTTTTGATTTGATTCAGCAAAGTTTTGATGGATTTTTTTTTGTAAATAACGGTCAGGGGAGCACCATGAGCTTGAGCTTGAGCTTGATGACCGCACAATTCGTAGTTGCTACTCCGTGATTGATCAGAACAATCGAAATTGCACAGGGAACCAATAGTTGGGGCTTGGGATTAGCTTCCAACCTCAATGTGCACAGGTCGAGAGTTCACCAAATAAAGAATCAATAACGGCGCCGGCCACGTCCTTACGGTCATCTAGGAAGGGAAGGAATGTTGGTGTGACAACCGTTGTTACTAAAGACCGAGATCACCTCTGCATCTCCACAGTTGCCACAGGAGGGAGTTTTGTTAGTGGGACGGGGTAAGTGGTTGCATGGATCAGGATTCACCTTGGTAAGTGATGCGATCCGTGCATCCTCAACTAGATAAAAACAAACATGCTTTTAATTATTTTGACTTGTATATTAATGCTAACGTACGTCGTCACATATAATGACGAACTATTCAATGAAATATTAAATGAAAAAAAAAACGAACAGTGGGTAATGTCTGTAACATAAACGCTAAGTGGACGTAGGACTTGACTTGACCATGCCTTTAAGATACATAATATGTCCAAATTTCTCACATCAACTATTTTGGATAAATATTCGGCGTTGCATATCATTCCTTGGTAAAATCTTCTCATCAAACCGACACAGAAATCAAATCTACCTCGAACAAAAATCATCAAAAAAAATTCAGGTAGTACAGGCATACCTCGATAGTACGTACCCTCGATAGTGCGTACCCTCGATAGTACGTACCCTCGATTGTACGTACATTTTACCTCGATAGTACGTACAAAAAAAAAAATTTTTTTTTCGTTCAATTTTCTGTACGGTTTCAGTAAAAAATTTAATACGTGTTGATCATGGCACATGCGGGGGTCTTTCATATGTTACGTAATAATTTTACAACTGATTTAAACACCATCGTGAGCTTATCACAAATTTGGTAGCAAATCTTTGAAAAAGCTGTGTGTCATAAATGTTTGCCAGTCTTACATAACACATATTATACTATCATTTTAAAGAATTTAAGGAACATCTGAAACAGCTGAGCGATGCGGAGCGCGTCCAAGCCCTCATAAAGCGGAATATCAGCAAGAGGAATTCTTTTGGCTTGGACGCGTTCGCACACGCACTCGCGTGAGTATGTCATCGGCATAAGAGTGTTATCAGCAATAATTAAAATATTATGGGTATGATTTTCTTATAAAGCAGATTAGCTATCCACTTAATTGAACAGTTATTATGTTTGTGAATTATTTTATCTATCAAGGAAATTAGTTCCAGTTCTAGAACCCTTCCTCATGCATTAGTTCACCTGATAGACCAGAAAATATTTCCCCGAGGAGTAAATTAATTCCATCATAGGAATGGTGATTCATAAAATTGAATTTTCGGCAAGATATTTTACTGTTTAATTAAGTTTACATTGATATTAGTTCCATTCTATCCACTTGTCGGTAACATTTTTTTTCTTGAGAAACAAATTAGCAGCGTTACTAAAATGGGGAAAATTGTTGGTCGAAAATTTCCTCTGATACGTCTTTCTGGGATTTCCGAAGAAGTTTATCCTGGAACAGTAGTTTCTCCCAAGGGTTCTTCTTAAGATATCTTGGTAGTTTGGTCGAAAATTCCATACATGATTTAACTTGATATTCTATCTAAACCTGTGCGCCGATTGAAATTTTATCGACGGTGAGGCGTGATAGATCATTTTCAGCCAGTGGCAGTGGCGTGGTGGTGATTGGCGGCGTGAGTCAGCGTGAATCAATTTCGTGTATTACATTTTTTTTCGGAATTTATCGGGAATTCCTACGGGAGTTTTTCCAGATATTTCTCTGAAAGTTCCTCCAGGAACTCCTCTGGAAGTTCTTCCGGAAGTTCCTCTAGAAATTTCTCCGCGATTTTTTACGAAATTCCTCCGAACATCCATCTTAAAATATAGCCAAATATTTCTCCGTTAATCCTTCCAAATATACCCTCTAAATTCCATTATTTTCTCGGTAACTTCTTCCGCAAATCACTTAGAAATTTCCACATCCCCTTTCCCAGAACTTAAGGATTAACCAGAAAATCATTCAGAAATTCCCATATAAGCTCCTCCGGGCATTCTCTCTGGAGTTACTCCAGAAATTCCATCAAAATCTCTCCATTAATTACTTCGAGGTCTTTCTGGAAATTCTCATTAAATTTCTTCAGAAACTCACGTGGAAGTCCTTGATACTCACGCCCGGAAATTCCTCCAAGAACTCTCCCAGAAAATTGTTTTTTTCTTCGGGAATTCTCTGGGAAATTCCTTGCAAAATTCGTCTGCAAAATCATCTGGGTACAAAAACTAAATTTCGTCAAAACCAGTGCTGGAAATACTCGCTTCACGAGTAAGAAAAGAGTGTAATTTACCAGAAATGCCATACTCGCGTGAACCTACTGCCTGCATTTTTCTAGCGCTTGCTTTGTTCGCAAGTACGGGCAGAGCAAATACAAAAAGCAGGGCAGTACTTTTTCGCGAGAAAAAAATCACGATCACGAGTATTTGTGGTTACTTCGAATAAAATGGATAAATTTTACTTAACATAAACACAAAAACCAATGTGTTCTTGCTCGAACATCCGTGAGAATCATGTTCCGAGGTTGGTTTATGAATTTTGCAAATTAACCTAAATGATTCGCGAAGCTCCGCGCACATTTTTTGGGGTTCGCTTTTCTGTTTTCTCTGCGAGTAGCAAAACAAGTGTTTGCGAGTGTTTTGCATGGCCTAATTCTTGTTTTGTGAACAAGGTTCACAGATTTCCACCACTGGTCAAAACTCTTTCGGAATTACCTACAAAAATTCCTCTTGAAATTCCTCTGAAAATTATTTAAGGGATTCGCCCGGAAGATCCTGCAGCCATTCTCAAAAATTCTACGGTACTTCGCATACATTTTCTATAAAAAATCATCCGAGTATTTTCCTAGAATTTTTTACAGGAACACGCAGCAATATCTTAAAACAACAACACCGAAAATTCTTCGAGAAACCCTCCCATTTTTAATTCCAGAAATTCCTTCATGTATTCTCCCAAAAAATCCGCCAATAATTTCCCCGGAAATTATTTCAAGAACTTCTTCAGAAATCTCTTTAAAAGTTCCCCCGAAAAGTTCTTCAAGAATTATCCGGGATTTCGTTTCGGAATTCTACAAAATTTTCTCAAATTATTATGCAGAAATTTCCTTCAAGAACTGCTCCGGTAAGTTTCTTTTTCAGGAAGAATAGGAGTATACGAAAGGATTTCCTGAAGAATTTCCTAAAGTAATTTTTGAAAAAGTTCGCGATGGATTTCTTGGTTTGAGTTTGAGTTTCGAAAAATCTTGATGGATTTACCTATGGATTTCTTAGAGATATTCTCGGAAAAAAATCCTAGAAGAATATCTGAAACAAATCTAGGAGAAATTTGAAAATAAGAAGTTTTTTAATGAATTTACTAAGGAATTTTCAGAGGAAAATATTTATGAATGGCAAGTTTCAAATAAAGTTTTGAATTAATTTCAAACTAAAATACGGAAAAATTCTAGTAGAATTTCAGAGGGTGTTCTTGGAGTAATTCTTTAGTTTCCTGACAACATTTTCAGAAAAAAGTATCTTTATGTCTGACCAAGAATGTGTTGAATAGTGGCCATGTTGCCAAAAATTATCCCACGTCGCACTTTTTGGCCAGAGATCCACGCTAGTTCAACTAGTTCAGTAGATCAACATCCAATGATTTAGATTTAAATACTTTATCGACAGACACCACCTCAATTCATCAAGCTGAAACCGATCAAGTATATAAAAGTCGGCCACCGAGGCCTCCTATTCAAACATCGTTGTTGTACGAGAAAGGTATAAACGATTCTATATACTATAAATTTAATATATGTAACTTAGAAAGTAAGAAATCAGCTTTTTTTGTTATCTTTATACTCATCTTAGTGTAATGTACTTATGTATAAAATTACGAATCATAATGAAGATTCCTCCAAATCAACGCGATGCGTTTCCCCTGTCATCAGACGAGTTTAAACAATCCCATTGAATTCCACCACTTAATTGTATCTTGACAGATACGTATTTCGACCTCAACAGTAAGGCCGTCTTCAGTGTCTCGTACTTGACTCGACTTAAGTTGAGGTCGAAATACGTATCTGTCAAGATACAATTAAGTGGTGGAATTCAATGGGATTGTTTAAACTCGTCTTATGACAGGTGAAAACATTCCACTAAAAAGCTCAAAATAATTTTCTTATCAAAATGGCGATGCGTTTGTTGCTATAGCTAACAGTTTGTCGCTTTGGTAAGGAAGCGTCAATGAAGCCAATAGAATCACAACGACAGTGACAGTTAAGGACAACCTTAAAGCTTTTCATTAACATAAAATCTATAGGTGGAATCCATAAAATACGTCACGTAAAAATGTTGGGATCCACCCCCAATCGTCACTTTTTGTAGTTACATGCATAATTATGCATGATGTGTAACATATCCTTAAAACGTTACGAACATCACGTAATTTATGGATGTTCCGAAGCATTAATAACAATATTTCATAAAAACAATAGCCTCACATTTGCTAGGACGATAATTTTGCGCAATGCTACATGTAGGCACCATTTCAAGAAAAATCTTAGTCATGTTGGTCCGTTGTGTACTATATCAAATATAAATTTGCTTAGAATACAGAGCCTTCTATCAAAATTTTGGCTTCCGAGTGGTTTTATAGACATTACACCACTCTCAAATAAATAGAAAGGCAAAAAAAAAACTTTTTTTTGTTCGGTATTTTTTTGCTTCGATAGTACGTACGCTTCGATAGTACGTACACTAAAATTACGGAGGTGTACGTACTATCGAGGTATGCCTGTATCTGTCCGGTCACGAAATATTAGCCTCGACAGTGGCAACCTTCCCACTGAAGGACTGCCTGAAATAAACCACAAGTTGGCTCAGCAGGGGATGTAGACTGTATCTCAGCCCTTCCACTGAAGGGCCTTCTAATCCGTGCGATAGCGACTGAAGGAGAACATTATTTTTAACTCTTAGAGCCTTGAAAAATGATGTTTGCTTCGGCTAAGTGCAAAAAGTAAGAAAACGATCTTTTCAAATAACCGCGAAATTCTAGTGATGGTATAAAAAAGACTGAATGCTCTGCGAGCGAATGCACTTTTCTTTTATTCTTTTCTACTACTTAATTTTGAATCTTCTCTGCTTTCCAATTGGTGGGCCAATCAGTTAATGTCTTATCCCGCTTCTTTGTCAGCCAAAGCGTAGGGGAAGTGGGGGTAGCACGCCCATAGGGGTTAAAACGCGCCACCCCTGAATAAGGTTAAATATCCCCATTTTGATTATTTTCAATAGTCTATACGATAAAGCAATGAAAAATATTGCCATTGGATACATATATTTCATGATTTTTCTCTAGTTATACATGAAAAACTCGAAAAACGATTTTGCGTGTGTTGATGCAATTCTAGCTCGGTGGAATTTAGTCTTTCTGTCGCTGTTATACATTGATAAATTAATAATTGAGCCATGAGCCATGCTGCTTACTCGTGTTCTTTATGTTCCACACGAAATCGTCGTCAAGAATGGTTTTAAAACGATTTTATGGGCCTTCAAACTTCTGAGGTCGGTGTGGGGCATTACGCCCATGCTCATTTCGTATGACCGAAACAGCTGAAACATTCGGTTAATTGCCTTAATGTAGGCAATTAAAATGAAAATCAGTACGATAAGCACATGCGCGTTTTAACCCATCCACTGGCGCATCTCACCCCGCATGGTTTCAAAATCATTTTTTTTCGGGTGCTTTTTAAAAATCAAATTTCTGTGCAATAAAATGGACAATTAGATATCTGTTATCGGTAGTCAGTCGCAGATATGCTGTTCTTCAGTATGCGCTCAGGGTTGCCACATATACAGATTATTCTGTATTTTACAGATATTTGGGGTAGAGCGGTGACCAAGAATCTGTATATACAGTAGGGTGGCTCAAATTAGTATGGGAAAAACTTTTTTCAATTTTTTTGATGGGCCGCCCTCTTATTCGGTTCTATTTGATGCCCTGATGCTCTGGACAAAATTTCAGCCAAATCGGTCAACGTTTGGGCGGTGCTAAACTCGATGGAAGTTTATATGGGAAAATGTATGCAGAAACATCCAAAAACAGTTAATTGCAGCTGGACTACACATCTTATGATGAAGAACTATGATACTCATTCAGATCTTGGAGAATTAAATACAGAAGGTTATGCAGAAAACCGCGAGAAGATTAGAGTTTGCCCGGCTAAGTTATTAGCATTTCTCTGGAGTGGGGTTTGAGCAAATTTCGTTTCTTTTACCTTTGAAAAGAAATAAATTCACCCCTACAACACTCCAGTAAAATGCTAATAACTAAGCCGGGCAAACTCTAATCTTCTCGCGGTTTTCTGCATAACATTCTGTATTTAATTCTACAAGAACTGAATGAGTATCATGCTTTTTGATCGTATATTGTGCCGTCCAACTGCAAATCACTGTTTTTGGATGTTTCTGCATACATTTTCCCAAATAAACTTCCAACAAGTTTAGCACGTTGACCGATTTGGCTGAAATTTTGTCCAGAGCATCAGGACATCAAATGGAACCGAATAAGAGGGCGGCCCATCAAAAAATTTGAAAAAGTGTTTTTTGAGCCACCCTAATATACAGATATACAGATTTTTAACAAAATTACAGATTTTACAGATTTCTTGAAGAGTACAGTACTGGAAATTATAATAAAAATTATATAAATAGTTCAATAAGTAAATACCTGTTTTCAAAAAGATATGAGGCTTATAAAATTATACTGATCTTATTAATGGCCCGTTTACATATTTGCTAGTTCTAGCGGACAATCCACTATCCGACAATACTTGCGCGATATAAGCACAATGTAAACATGAATTGTCATTGCTAATAAGCGTTTACATTATGCTAATATCGCGCTAGTATTATCGGATAGCGCATTGTCCGCTAGAGTTAGCAAATATGTAAACGGGCCATAAAGGACATTTTCAAATTAGCAAAATCTTAATTTGAAAAGACAGAACATGTTGGCCCTGGCAAATTTTACTTTTTTATAAAAGTTTATGCAGTTAAACGATTTTGAAACCTGATTATGTTAAGTTTAGACTCTATTTAAATACAGGGGTCTCAGAAAAATCTCAAGCAATAATAAAAGAGAATCAGATCTATCTTTTTGACCCTTCCTTCGGAAGTGTCTATAATTTCACTTTGTATGCGTTACGCAGGTGTGTTACGTATTAATCTATCAAGAAATCTCGTGAATTATTAAATAAAATGTATGGAATTTGAAACAAACTCACTTTGACATTGAAAATATAATTTTAACAAATGATATGATATGGAATTATGCCTATTTTTCTGATTTGTTTCAAAGAAACAAATGATTTTAATTGAGGAACATATAGAAGCATGTACAAAAAAATCTTCTCAGAAAAGCAAAAACGTAAAAATGAAAGGATTTCAAAATTTCTTCAGTGGAAGCTAGATAGCAAATCTGAGCATGTTTTGAGACACTAATAGATCACTTGTATGCATGTATGTGTGCGTATGTGTGCAAATTCTAAAATTTACTACCATAAAAATCTAGCTCATTTTTAAGGTATTGAACAAGCTTAGTTTTACCAAATTAGGCATCCATAAGGCGAAATATATGTTATTATTGAACGCTATTGAGTTTCGCTCAGATCAATGACTGATTTAGTTAGTTCTGGATTAATTAATATCGAGGTCTCTGGAAATTACGAGTACAATATATGCAACCAGCGTTACGAATGTTACTAACCATGTCACAATAGTTTTTCAATCCGACGAGCGCCTTATAGATAGGCAGCATGAAGTAGAGTACGTTATCATTCGTTGAGTTGTCACTCAACCCATGATATCCGCCTTTGGGTAGGCAATTATTTTGTCACTTAAACGGTAAATCGCAGTGGGAAGCTGATTAGTTTTATCTCGTTTTAAATACTGGAGCCTGGAAAAAAATTTCTTATAACTAAGGAAGGGTCAAAATCTCACTGTAGGTGGATTAATCTGGGTTTTTTCAGAAACAAATAATCAATAGTTCTGTTTAGTGGGTTCAGTGTGACTGAGCAATGTGGTTGGTTCATTAAAGTTGTTGAGTTGAGTGGCTACAATAGAGCCGGACTCTCGACAGATTTCATTCACAAATTATCAAATTTACATCTTTTTCAAATCAAAGTTTGTTCAAAAAACATTTTGATTGGGTTTGGATGGATACAGATTTTCAATACAGATTTTTTGACTTGAGTTACAGATATGAAGATTTCCTGAAGAAAAAATACAGATTTAAATGTGGCAACCCTGTATGCGCTGATGAAAACTGGCTGAAATGGTGGTTTTCATTGATAAAAATGGCATTTTCCTTAACGTGGGCGTCCTACCCCCAGTTCCCCTACTCATCATCAACGCGTTCGAGAAGGGCTTCTTCTTTTTTACGCTTGTTGCTCGCTGCTGGCGTCTATTTCTTAACGGGACTTTTCGCTTGATACAGGCCAATAAGCCGGGCAAGCGAGCTTAGAATTGCAGCTCAGGTGGGAAGTAGGGTAAATGATATATTTTGGACATGTACATATTTTGGACAAGCCTGAGCTTCTTCGATCAATTTTAGATAATGTGTAGGAAAATTTTTATCGAAAGTATGATCATTGCATACTTTTACCTCAACTCTAGCGGCTCCTGATGAGAATTCACAAATCAACTATTATTTATCTTTAAAATTCTCTAAAATGTAAAGCTATGTACCAAAGTGCCTGCTGGACACCAGTACGCAGGAGAACATGCATTATAGGACTCTTCGTAACATGCACCTGGAACACGTTTAAATTGGTTCAAACGGCAATCTTGAGGTCCTGCGGCCAAAGTTTGATTGTAATTGAGATACTAACATATTCCAATCGCTTAACATGAACTTGAGACGGATGAAAAAGGAGTGACCAAAATGAAGTTATGTTTTTATTCATCAGACATTTATTGGTCACCCCATGTACAGTACATGGATGAACCATTAATTGCCAACTTTCAGGCTGTTTTCAACGATATCGATAAAGTTGCGAAACAATGTTAATTTCTGGTTTAATCTATGTCAGTTAAGCAAATAAATGCATTTAAATGAATGTAAATACGTGTAGGTAAGTCATACCATTGAGATCTGTAGGTGGCCATTTTTAAATTAGGAGAAAATGACTCTGTCCAAAATATATGCATTTTCCATGTCGAAATTATATATTTGATGTCCAAAAAGAAAATATTTCAGTTCGCAGTATATCACAGTTTACACCTAGTAAACGTTATTTACTCAAAAATTGGGCAATGGAGACACAAGACTAATCATAGGTTATGAATTTGGATGAACCTAGTTGTTTTCAATTGTTTTATACTATTCAATCTCGATATATTTTCTAATGAATGTCCTGCGCTTGTCCAAGATACATCATTTACCCTACGTGTTCTTTTCTGAGACAACATTGTTAGTAGTAGAAGAAAGGAAACACCCGAATATGTTATTTCGGGTGATAAGATTTAGAATTCATAACATGGGGCGATCATTCAGTCACGTTCGCTTTGTGTGCGGTCAGTATCAAACAATGTTTTTCTACATATTTTTTTATCAATGCCAAAAAATCCAACATTTGATGAAAAATCGATTGATAGTTTATTAATGTTTGAGCTGTTATCGGTGGTTTTTTATCCAAATAAGATTATGTGAAAGATTTGAACATCTTATGAATCTTTAAAGGCATGGTCAAGTGAAGTCCTCCGTCCACTTCGCGGTTAAGTCAGGAAAATTATCCACTGTTAGTTTTAACGCTATTTATGAAAATCACGCATAAAATTTTATCTCTAGAATATTGGATTTGGCACCCAAGTACAATTTCAGAGTTGTTACGACTAAGCGGATTTCGCGATTTTCGCGGATTTTGCGGTTTTCGCGGATTCGGCGGATTACATAACGATTTTAGGACTTTGTGCGGGTTTAGTTTTAGGAGTATTTAAACAAATGAAATTCTATATCTAAGGACGTTTATTTGAAAATAAGTTTTATGTCTATCTAGATGGGCTTTATTCTCGTTAGCAAATGTTTTCGAGAACAAAATCAGGGTGTCTACTACCTGGAAAAACCTGGAAAACCTGGAAATATCAGGGAATTTCTCCCCACCTGGAAAAAACCTGGAATTACCAGGGAATTCCTGACATAATCAGGGAAATTTCAATACTCGGTGATCATGAGTGAAATTCTCTCAAAAGATGAAAAAATCCTTGCAAATCTATATACATAAAAATGAATTTCTGTCTGTCTGAACCTTATAGACTCCGAAACTACTGAACCGATCAGCGTAAAAATTTATATGCAGAGGTTTTTGGGGTCGGGGAAGGTTCTTAAGATGGTTCAAAACCCCTCCCTCCTCTGGAAAGGGGGGCTCCCATACAAATGAAACTGAAATTTCTGCATAACTCGAGAACTAATCAATTTTAGGCGAAACGAAGTTCGTCGGGTCTGCTAGTATTTGCATAAATATACCAATGAAATCTATTAAAAATGTAGTAAACAATAATGGATTGTTGTTTCACAAAAAACGTTCTGCCATCTTCAAAAAAAAATCCTTGAGAATTTCCGAAGCTATTCTTGGTGAAATCCAGGAATTTATTCGGGAAATCAATTAAGGATTGCTTTGTAAATTCTTTTGAGTATTTTCTCGGAAATTCTAAAAAAAATACTAAATTAGTTAGGATTTTTCAAAGCAATTCCTGGAATTCTTGAAGGAATAGCCGAAGGAATCCCGAAATCCAAATAATTCTTAAAAGCAAAATATCCGGGAAAACTCCTCCAGGTGTTTTCTAAAATTTTCCCCAAGATACTTCTGCATGAGTTCCTAAAAAATCCCAAGGAATTTCAAAAGAATACCCGAATCATTTTCCGAAAATTTTTACAGTAAAGCCATAAGTAATAGAACGCTAGTGACGCTGTTACCATTAAAATTATTCTGCCAAAATATGCTTCAATAAGCTTAATAACCTACTCAGATTACGATTAGATTTTTTATCGTAATAAATACCGTGTTAAAGTGGAGAAAGAGAATTGAATGTATGGGGATGGCATCAGGTTGTTGTTTATCATGATGTTTATGATCATAAATGGCGTTATCTGAATAGGCCGTTTGACACTTATAGTACTGGCACCTTGGCTGCTAGGTCTAAACAAACTAGATGTTGGTCACGCGAACAAGAGCAACAATATTGCCTGATTTTCTCAAAATTGCACGCGGCGAACCCTTCATGAAAAGTACCGCCGCGCTTTCTGCACCCAGTTTACTTGATTCTTAAGGGTAAAAAGCATTGCGGTGTATAGTTTGGCGCGGCCGTACCTTTCGACAGTCATTCGCCGCGTGAAGTTTTGTGCAAGTATCCATTTGGGAACATTACAAACGCCGTGCAGTGTATCATATCCAGAAAATCTGACAATAGTAATCTCGGGTATACTCCGTGTCAGGTATAAGGAAGTTAGGCATGAGTACGTTAGGCATAAAGGATGTTAAGCAAAAAATGCCTAAAAAACAGCCCACGACATAAAAAGGTAGTATTACGCCTAACGTCATGGACCCCACAATCTAATACTTTTGCATCAACACATTTCCAAAAGGAGTTTTCGCAAGAAGTTCTGAAGGAATTCCTGAAGTAATTCTCTAACATTTTTCCGGATCAATTTCTTAAGAGGGTTTCTTAAGTTTCTTTAAAAAAAATAGCTGAAATAAAATTCAAAGAAATTTCCGAAAGAATTTTTAACCGAATTTCCAAAGAAGGAATTTAAAAAAAATCGTAACGGAATCACCAAATGCATCTCTGAAGGAATTTCCGGAACAATTCCTTGAGATGTTTTCTAAAGTTTTTGCAAAGAAATTTTCGAATGAAATCCTGAAAAAGTTCTAAGGGAAATTCTGAAGCAATTCTTAAAGTTCCCTCTTTGAAGGATTTTTTGTAATCATTTCCGGGGGATTTTCCGATGGAATCGATGGAGAAATTTTCAAAGGAATCCTGGAGGAATTTGCTATGCGATTCCTGAAGGAATTTTTGATTGAATGGCTGAAATAATTTCTGGGTGAACTTGCGAAGGAATTCCTGGAAGAATTTACAACATTGTTTTTGTGAGGCAACCAAAAAAAATTTTAAATTGTTTTTTTTTTGCAATATTTACTATTTTGAATCGATTATTTTGATTCTAAAATCTATATATGGCAAGTTTGTTTTTACCTGGAAATTAATGTAAAACACCTGGAAAAAACCTGGAAAAATCAGGGAATTTTGTTTCTGCAGATGAGTAGACACCCTGAAAATTAACGTTTGTAGTTATTTACTAACATTAATTTTCGGATATTAACAAATCCTGTTTGAATTCCATGGTTACACTCTTGAGCATTGATTAAACAAATGTTATGAGGAGAGGGGCGCCACTTGTTGTCATTCCGAAGCATGGCGCATTCAAAACATGTCTGTTGAAGGGCATGAACACCCGTCTTTTAAGTGCTTCCGCAGAAATTATTTTTGATGTTGATTTTGAAAAAAAAATTGTTGAAAATTTTTGAAAATGTTTTCCCGGAAGAGTTTTTGCAAAGGTTCCCAAGATATTCCCGCAAGAATTCACGTTGCGATTTCCTTCGAAGTTTATTTAGCTATGATCACAAGAATTTCTGTGAAAAATCCTGAAAATTTAACAACAGATTTTTCGGAAGTTTTTCAGCAGGAAGTCACCAACCAATTTCTGTTAGAATTTCCCAAGCGATTTCTGTAGGAATTAATTAGGGGTGTCCACATACAGTTTCCGAAAATTTCCTGCATGTTGTTTTTGAGGAATTCACAAAAAATTATGAAAAAATGAAATTCCGCATAAATTTCCGGGGAACCTTTTGCAAGAATGGAGAAATTTCCACAGATGTTCTCGGAGAAACACCCGCAGACAATTTTGGAGCGACTTCTTCAGAAATTCCAAGAAGAACCATCTAGATGAGTTGTTATATAACTGAGTTGTTATATAACTGCTTTTTCCTTAATCCTATTTTCAATTTTGTACAAACATGTGTAACGTTGAAGTTAAAACATATACTTAAAATCTTTAATATTATAAAAACGAACTCGAAAAAAACGTTAACTAAATTGTTGTAATGTTCAGCGTAATATTTAACATTGATATTTAACGTGTATTTGCTTAGAATTTAGTTTTGGGTCGCGCGGATTTGGCGCAGAATGGATTTTCATGTCGCGTGGAAATGGCGTGAATTTGATTTTAGTCGGATTTGGCGCGGAAAATATTTCAGGATCTCCGTAACAACCCTGCAATTTCTATCCCGAAGGGAATTGAAAGCTTTGATATTGATCTCTATCATTGGCTCTCTGAAGAACCGTTTGTTTTTTGGACATACATGCTGCATCATGTGGCTTTTCTTCGGCCTGTCTCGGCTCATCACCGACTCTGCTGCTGCTGCTGCCGGTATCTGCTCAGCATTGCTGCTTTGTCGGGTCTGTAGGGTGAACTGCTGCTGTACTGGCTAGGTTTCGGCTGATGGTGGTGGCTTCGTTGACTTCATTCCCTGCTAAAAGGTGTGAGTGCTGTTCAATCGATGATGCGGTTGCTTCGCTTGTCCCGGTCAGAATGAAAGGAAAAAATCACGTTGCGCTATTTTATGGCTTCTCGGCAGACCCAGCGGCTGCTCATTTGCTGGTGTCTGCACCAATCGAACGTGGTAATGGAATGATGCAAGAATTATGCGATACCCATATTTATAGGTTCCCTTGATCTGAATGTTTTTCATTGAAAACAGTTTCATGCCTATTGAAACAAGTTTTTCGGGTCTTATCAAGCATGGACATGAAAGGCATACTTGAAATCTGTCGATTGAGGGGCTTACCGCAAAAATTCGTCCACTGAAGCCCCAAACGCAATACAACGGAACGGCGACGGAAACGGAAAATTTGACAGTTAGTCCATATATTTTCTGTCAAATTTGCCGTTTCCGTCGCCGTTCCGTTGTATTGCGTTTGGGGCTTGAGACGAACGCTATTAACGTTTAAAATCTTTCAACACAGCGTAACGCGGTCGATTTGAATATTTTGAAATGACACCCGGTATAGTAAAGAGAGACGTAAGTCCTACGTCAATATGTCAGTTCTGGATTTGGAAAAGAGCTCGTACTGGTGACTGATACTAAGACACGCTGGAATAGTATGTTACCCGTGCTCTATCGCTTTTTATTAACTGAAGGGGCCCGTTAGAAAAACTGATCGATTTGAAACTTGAATCCAAATTCAACTTCAGTGATGATGATTTTTTGGCGGTAGGTGAAATAATGTAAGCCCTCGAACCTGTTCAATCTGCTCTGGAACTACTGTGCCGTGAGTTCTGCACTATATTTGCAGCCGACGTGATGTTCCGATTTATGTTTGAGCAATTATTATATCAAACCATAGAAATTGCTCTCGACGATCAGAATACGTTTATCTTTTTGCTTATTTGAATAATCTTGCTTTAAAGCAATCAATCAGAAAAGATTTTGGCATTTTCTTCAAGACATTCAGAGCTACTTAGATTAAGCAAGCGGACGAGATCTTGAAGCGTCTAATCATTCCTGATGTGATCGTTGAAGCTGAGACTACGACGACACCTGATGATCGGTACGAAGAAGATGCCTCTATGGATAATTTTCTGGTTCATCAGTTAAAGAACAACTCGTAATGAGCTGCAGCAGAGCAAAACACATGCCTTGCCGGTGGCAACCACATTGACACTAGGATCCTTGCAATCAATCCGCAGAGAGTTCTCCTATATGAATATTGTCTATTTAGAGCGCTTTTTTTACAGAAGTTGTATTTTTCTCCAGATACAGGCAACTTTCCCAACTTCAGAAGTAGTGCGCTGGATTCGCCTAAAGATGCGCTAAACAATTATTTTATATTTTACCGGTATTACCGGTATTGACTCCACCAAATACCGAATACCGGTATTTGTCGAAAATGTCCAATACCAACAACCCTAATTACACATATATCAATCGCAAATTGGCATGCTTAGATTAGTTTAGTTTTAACGATGTGAAATAGCATTTATTTATCAATTGTCAGGCAACGATATTCTACATCAGCATTAGGATGCATTATTGATGCTTTATTCCAACATGTCAATGTAATGAACCATTAATTCAGTCTTTTAAGTGCCCTTCTCCACTTTAAGTCAACTTTTAGGGCTGTATTTTTTGCAAGCATATATAGCTAATAGCTTCATGGTTACTTGGAGATGTATCGCTCAGTATGTTATGTCTACTTAAGTTTCACTTTGTCCAGCCCAACAGGCATAGATTTTAACATTTGAATTTTGTTAAAAAATATTGTTTTAAAAGACAGGATCACCGTCTTCGACCAGAGTTCGCACAGACTGAACAACATCTGGCATGAGACAGCGGACTGGACTTTTACACAACACCCAGTGGAACAGTGGAGAACTTTTCGCTTTACGAAAAGTTTTATCCTAATTGGGGAGGGGATTGAACCCACACTCCATAAGTACATGCGTTTAGACTAGAGGCCTTAATAAGAGAAACGCGAATCGGCATGTGCCGCCAATCGAACCGTCAAAAAACAGCAGCCATTCGAGCAAGAGACCTGTCAAGCAGCCAAAACATCGACTCAAATACTGAAAAATGCAACTCAATGATAGATTATGAAAAGCAATTGCTTTGTTTATTGAATTATATTATTATGTAATGTGAACACAATAAATAGCGGTATGTAAAATTTTACCTGGATAAACCATTTCTTCCTTCTCATGTGTTGTTCTTTAATGAAGAAAATTTGCTGCAGTGTTGGCAGAGTTACATTTTCTATCCGCGTTTCTCTTATCAAGGTCTCTAGGTTTAGAAATTTGATATTTCACAAATACCAGTATTATACCGGTATTAGCGGTATTTACTCCACCAAATACGGAATACCGTTATTTGTCAAAAATTGCCAATACCGACCACCCTAATGGATACCCAGTTTATCTTTTTTAGTAGACCACAGTATCCGGCTGAATGGCGCAAATGAAAGTATCTGTTGAGATCATGTAATCCAAAAACAGTTTCACAAAACCACGTCAGGTAGCAGGAGACAAAAAAATACATTTGAAATGTGCTTTATCCGGACCTCCTCAATAACAACAGCACTTCGTGAAGACTTTGTCCTTGTGTGGATTGTGAATCCAGTATAGTGTGAAGTTAAGTAAATAAAGCGACAACGTCTAATCTTCTTGGTAATTGCCTACTATTAGTTGCCATCGAATAATAAGTATCATATTAAAATTGCAAAACCTTTTCAGATAATATTTATCCATCATCAATATAAAGTAGTACATCTTTACAACGTGATTCAAATTAAAGCACGTGCCACTTGGAACAATTCAAGCTTCCGGACAGACCAATGATGGAAAGAAAACTTACTCATTTTCTGTTCTATGCCAAGATGAGAACGAATTGGATTAGCTTCCGCAAGTTACTTCGCTCATGTAAATTCTTCGGGCAAGCCAAGCGTAGGCAGAACGATGCTACCAGTTGCCTTCCACTCTCGCAAACTGCAGCTCAAGTGTTGGAGCAATAAATTTCATTTATTCGTGCACGACTTTCGTAGTTTGCCGGAGAATTGCACTTGCGATTTTGCGCTTAGCCGAGTGTGTTATATCCGAACCAGAGATTCAAATTTCGAAGGTCGTCTCCATGATAAACGGAAGTCAAGATGAATGGCACAGGGAAGACCAAGAGTCAGGTGCCGCATTGGGATAATGAGCGTCTTTGTTGAACTTTTGAGAACTTTAGTTAGGTTGTAATGGAGATTCCGCCCAGGTGAAGGTGAAACGCGTGGAACCGGACGCAGCTGGAAATATGAAAGTGGAATACAAATTGTCTTTTCACAAGACCTGATAAATTTGGCATAAACGGATTATTCTTTAGGTGTGTGGAAATGGGATACTCTTCTGCTGTTTAAGTATACGTAGAAACTATATGTTCGCTCCAAAAACGATCTTTTATAGGAGGCCCGGAGACCCATAGTGCTATATACCATTCAACTCAGCTCGACGAATTACGATGATATCTGTCTGTGCGTGTGTATGTAAGTATGTACGCAAAAAAGTCACTAATTTTTAAGGTACTTGTCCTTAACCAAATTGCATTCGACGGGGAATTCTGTCCCTGTAAGCAAAATAACATTACCTGAGATTAGTTGAAATCCTATGAAATATTTTTAGTTTTATAACGCTCTTGAAGACCATTATTTACTCTACAAGAGTGCCTTAGAAACCTTAAAAACCAAAATGTTACTTGGGATTAATTCGTTTTTTCCATATTCACTGGTTGAACACAAAAAAAAACAAAAATGAGCAATCATAAGCAGTACAAGTAAATTCGTCAAGTCTAATATGAATAGTACCTCTCGTTCCTAAATTATTCGTAGTAGCCATGCAGGAGTACAATAATACGAAATGAGTCTATATAAATATTTTTTTTAAATATTTTCCATAGTGAGTCAATACATCGTTCGTGAACTGAGTAGTGATTGTTATTGTATGGAGGTACCTACACTTTTGTGTTAGAGTAAGCTCACAACAAAATAGCACCACATCAGAAAAAAAAATCTTAGCCAACATACAGCTTCGAGCATTGTTGAATACATTATGAAACCACATGGCTCACTAATAATGCATAGTAACACCGTTGGCGCTTCCACCTGTATCAATCACGGCGAACCATTCTATCTGCATGGTAAACAGCCAGGAGTTTTTCGTGTGCATCCCCGCTTGCATATCATGAATGATGCATTTTCGTTGGGTTCTCTGGCTGAGCAGCAGTAAACGAGAAAATAGTATTACTTTATCTATGGCGATGCGAGAAGTTACACCAGAAGATTCTTTCGGTAGTTCTATGAAATATATTTACAGTTTGAGTATCCTGGTATTTGAATTTTAAGTAGCAGATTCTGCTAAATTCAATCTATGCTCACCGTTGCTGGATCACAAATGAAATAGGATTAGGCACATCTCTGTGGGATTCTTAAAATTTTTAACACAACAATTAGAAGTTAGCAGGTATATCAGGCGCATCAAATTTGATTGAAGCAGCACCAATTTTGCAGGATAAGCTTCATTTTCAATTAATTCTCACTTTTACTGGGAAAATTCGTATGAATAAATGGAAATAGGGTAGGTACACCAGCAATAACAAAACAAGATGATCAAAAAATTTCTATGAAATATTTATACTTAGAACACTAATTTAAAAATCAAACCAAGTTCCAGTTGGGATGTGCTGACTGGTGCCTTATGTATAATTAGAAGAATAACCTGCGAATCCGGACGACTTTTGGGCTTGCAAACCTCTTTTCTGGGTTAGTGCGTCTTCAGCGGCTACATTATGTACAAACGTGCCCTGGATACTCTACTAATTATGTATGCAGCCTTGAACTGGTGGTAATTCCTCATATACAGACCCACGGAAGCGTGAGAGAATGCTCCTAATTAAATGGGGACATTTCAGAGTGATTGAATATGTCCTCTGTAGTTTTTGTGCCACTCTAAGTAGGACGTTTATCCAGAGCAACTATGGCTCCATGCTAGCGTATGAATGTGGTTTACCAAGGAAGTCACTCATACCTTTTTCATCGTCGATCCCAAGGTTTTGATGACCCTCTTTACCGTCGGAAGAATTAGAATAAAGTTTACAACAGCAAGGCAAATAGTTGTCAACTTAGAATTTTAGTGGCCTTGTTGTTTTGTTTTTCAATCTCTGTGTAGTGAGAAAAAGATAAAGCTCGTTCGTGCAGTGCCCTATACATTTAAAAAATGGCAAAACAAGACTTGACCCTTTTCAAAGGATAGTCTAGATTAGTTGTAACACCAGTTTTTATACAGCTCCATGTTTTACATTAAGTGTGTAGGAATTTTAAATTATATCACAGTTTATTATTTGAATATATAGTACCGCCACCTTTGTGTGAAAAAGGAAACATCTCTGAGATAAATTGGTATGAGATAATCTTTATCGTAAACCGTAATGATCAACATACAGGTTGCTAAGCCCGGTGTGAAAATTACGGAAAAACAGGTAACCATTTTATTATCATTGCGGTTCTTCCGCAGAACTCGATGAAAACAACAACAAACAAACTTCAACTCAGTCATCCCACCTGGTGATATTCATCAAATTTGAAGCCCTGTGTCTGGGAATGCAAGTTCGTGAACAATTGTACCATCTGGGTTAACTGTTCTGACGGCTATTTGTTATTATTTTCATCGAGTTAAGAATCAGCTGTGCCAGCCGATGTGAGCTGTCAGCAATCTTAATGTTACCTACTTAAAGGCGAATTAACAAATCGAGTTCAAAAATGGTAAGTGCTGGTATTTCCCCCACCCAAATTGCGCAGTGGAATACTGTATGACCAGCGGAAAATAAAATCTTTTGTAATGATTCTCTCTCCAGGACTGACCAATAAAAAAAATACTTATTGTGTGGAAATGCAATACCCGGTATAAATTGCGCATTAAATTAGAAGCTCGACCCAACTTGTCTCGTGCGCCATCGTTCTTTCTGGTGGAGTTTTCAAATCGTTCAGACGTATTCTCAGATCAGTTTGAATTTTTTACTAGGAGATTTTCCTAAATAAATTGTGACTAATTAGATTCTAAATTCGAAGTAAGTGCGCGAATATTTAAACTATTTTCGAACATTATTGATCATTGTTCTTGATTCTTTGGTGAATTTAGTGAGTTGGTGAGAAAAGCTTGCAAAGGTTTAGAATATTTTGATTTGTGAATTGTGGAAAGAAAATACTCGGGTAAGCTGGTGAGTAAATGACCATGAGCAGTGAAGTAATTTTGGACCACGTTGAACAGGTCTAGCCCAACGTGGGCGATTTATCCGGGGTGTTATCCTGGGTGGATTTTCCGGACCCGAAAGCCAAGAAAATTACCATTTTGGTAATTCGAACGACCGTCTACCAATCAATTGATTAGCCGCGTGCTCAACCCTAGTGAGAATAACCAACTATAGTTCGTCGCACTAAGATTTGTGGCAGTCGAGTAACAAACAAATTGCTCGATTCTCCACCACGACTGGGGACATCTTCACCCCATAAGAAGCCACTCGCACGATTTCGTCATAGGGCATCCTCATCTAACTGGTTCGTCGCATATACGTCTCCGCTGTTGAAGCTACTCGGGACAGCCGACGTGAGAGCAGCCTTTGCGTCGAAAAATAAGGTCAGACCTTTGTAGTATGTACGATTGCGCAACGTACTAGGAAGATTAGCTCGAGTTTTTAAATTTTCGCTCAAAAGTGACGTCACACGGTCCGTAGCCAGGTTTGTCTGAGAGTAAATGGAAAGCCTTGGAATCAATAGAATATTAAAATTGTAAAGCTCATTAAATTTGCTATCTTTTTCTAAAATTTGTTTAACGTCTAACTTGATGATTATAAATTAATTACTTCGAGTTTAGAGAATAAATTCTGCCAGACTGTGATCGTTTTTTGGTATTGTTCAAATAAGTTTGTTCGAGCTTTTACTCAATCGCAACACTACCACTCAGTATTGGAGAGCAATTGACTTATTTAGAATATTACATTTACATTACATTTTTTTCACGTATCTAATTATTGTATCGGTTTCACATTTTTGAATTTGATTTGGTTAATAGGTTTCGCGTTCGGTTTGGGTCAGTTTGTAATTGGATTGTTCTGATAAAACTGTTTGGCCTGCCCTGATCAGGAGATCTCATACCGGGTTATGAACGGAGTTAATTGTCCTTCTATCTGAAGGTGGCGCTTAAGCCGTTATCTTGGAGAACCGGAACGACAGATTACATAGTTTTGGGAAAACTAATTGCATACGTAACAAAGTCTACATGTCAAGAAAGCTTTCCAGGGCACACTATACTCATTACGGAAGCAAAGAACAACTGTCGTTTGTATTAATTCAGCCTTTCTGCGTAGCAGCATGCGTGGAATAATGAAAATAATGACAAGCAGAGTGTAAAATAATCGATTTTTTTTGGTGAAGTCCACCTTCCTTCACTTGTCAGCTCACTTCCAGACACATTCATAGTCGGCTCTGGACTGTCAATATTCAGTTGAATATTAGTCATTGAATATTTATGCACATTTTACAAATTGATGAATTATCTGAAATCTGAACATGTTTCAAATGAGTAAAGTAATTGATCACATAGAACTGAATCTGATTTTCAACTGCGAGGCACTTTCAACGGTAAACAACAACATAAACAATGCTAATTATGTTTTTTTCTCCACATAGAAAGCACACTCAGTGACAGTCGAATGAATGAGTTGGTGGAGCAGTCGTCTGACTATGTCATTCTATGTTTTGAATATTCATGCGATGTTTATCAAAATTCGGACTGAATATGCTTCATGAAGATGAATATTTTAAGCTCTGATGACAAGTGCGATGCTCTCGTATTGAGTGGTGTGCTCTTCAAAAAGCGAGTGAATTTAGTTTTGGATTCCGGGAAGCACGTCCTTAATGCAACTTACTGGTTTAGTATAAATGCCCACTTCTAAAAATTCAATTTTAATGATTCCATTGGTAACGGCCCAAGCAGCTTCTACTCTATCGCAAAGATGTCGTCGGTGCGATATTAGTGGCGTCTATCGGCGCGGCGTAGGATCATAAACACAATTTATTTGCATCGGTGGCGTCAGCGGAGGAAAATTGGTAGAAAATTACTGAGATTCCGTCGTTGACTTCAGCACCTTAAGACCTCTTTTTGTCCCCAGAACCACAGAGCTCGGTTTCAGAAGGAAACAGGCAGCAAACACCAGGCAGCTGGTATTGAGCCAACGGCTGCCTCCGGGGTGGGGGCGAAAGACCTCTTTTGGTTTCGGGTCTCAGGCCGTGTGACGAGGGTGAGCTTTCGGATTTCTGAATCCTATCACAATGAACCCTCCATTCGCAGCTTAATGGTTTATTACCATCTCGGTGGGATTGATGACTGAGGTTAATGGGTGGTGAAGGTTTAGGTGCCGATAAAGTAGAGCTTTGGCGGGACGTCTTCCGCCGAGGTTCGATTGCAGCGTCTAGGCGCTCGGATTTCGTCGACGTGCTTGATAAGTACAGCGCCTCCGGCTGGCGGGTTACCAAACGGGGGTCCCGATTGGCGGTCGGCGAGGCTTGGAGAATGGAGTTTTCCCCGATAATGCCCGCAGGAGCAAATGAGGGACGGGAGATACAACAATGGAGATGTCTTCGAAAATGGCGTTCCGATGTGGAAAGGTGGCGGTCGAGTCAGATTGACGGCATGGTGGGGTAGTGAAGGTTAGTAAATCGCAGTAGTGGCAACGAATAACTGCTGGCAGATGCTTCGGCCTCTGATTTATCCCCCAGGGAGGGATCGAACTCAAACTCTTGCTTTTAACAGGCCCCGATCTGGCGACGATGGTGGCAACGAAAGGACACAGTAGCTTAGCTACTAGCGGTGTCGCTTGCACGTGGACACAAACTGGGATTATTACTTTTCTAACTTCTCGCTCTAGCCGGGGCACTCGAAGCGTGTGGACCGTAAACCGTGGACCGGATAATCACCCTTCTTCGTCGTAATCGCCTGGAAAAACGGTTTGGACTTCAATAGCTTGGAGTAAAAACAACTTTTCACAATGGCCACTATGCTTTTCGTATGAGACGGGATATCCAATATTATGTTCCCAGCTTGGTGATCTCGATAGTACTGCTGTTCACTCTCCTCATCAGCGAGTCTCTTCCCGCCATCAGAACCTTCTCCCATTCACTTCGATTTAGTTTAGTGGATCTCTTGCACTCAGCCACCCATTTTTGCTGCTCCTGGTGCACCTAGCGCTCACATCGGCGGTCCATGCGCAATGTTGAAGCAGCGGTTAACTGAACATATCTTTCCCTGACTTCCCCAATTCATAATTTTTAAATTAACTCAATGTTACCCACCGGTAACAGCACGCACAAAGCCGATTTTTTTGCATCTGTTGCATCTTCAGTAATTATATGGTGGAAAATTAACGAGCAGCTCTCGAAATTTTCCGCAAAGTATAAATCAGTACCGAATGGTCCTACCGGGGGGATGATTTTCAGCGGATGACAACTCTTACGAGATCGAAATTGATAGTCCTGAAAATGGCTGTTTGGAATATGCTAGAATAATGCTAATCAATCGGCTAGGCTTTGATTCTTTCTAGCAGAGATGGGCTTTTTTGCTAACTTACACGCGCGTTTTCTTAAAAAAAGCTTAGGAGACGGATTCCACGCAGAATGACACATAAATAACGAAATTTTAACATGATCGTCTTTAATTGGGATGAAATTTTGCACATATCTTCGGCACACCAGAATGATAATTTTCCACTAATTTAAAAAAAATCGACCCTCGAGTAATTTATAATAAGGTCGCATGTGTTTTCGAGCAAATTATATACGTGCTCGGTAGTCGCTTCTGCTTCTGTCTTATAAGCAGGAGGTCGTGGGTTCAATTCCAGGCTCGTCCCTTTCCTACTTTGTATTTCTCTCTTAGTTCTTTCTGTATTTCACGTTATACCAATCCAATTCCTATTGTTATAACCTTCTACACAATTCCAAAACCTCCCCTGGCACTTATGAGAGGTTGTAGATTTCTCTGCATCTTTCTTAAGTAGATATCCAACAAACCATTCTTCCCTTCCTCAGCATTCGCAAGGACGTAGCCAGGACAGATCTTGACTGGAGAGTGCATTGCTTCCATCTGAGAGTTAGTGATTAGTTCCAAATCAATATCTGTGGTAACGGAGAAATGTGATACTACTCTCATACAATGGTCTTGGTTTGTACCATCTACGAATTTGTGCGAACTGCTAAATGCTAATGCTAATGCATGTGTTTTCGAGTAAATTATTATAAAAATATTGTAACTTGGAAACCGATCATTGTACGAAAAAACTATCTGAGAACGAATTGTAGGAGACTAAAAGGGCTTTATGGAGAAAATATTATACTGGTAAAAAATTATTTTATCATGAAAAAGCAACCGTTAATTATTGTAAAAATGGAAAAATCTTTAAACCCCGGCTTTATTTTTTTACCAAGTTTTTACCACAAAAACTTCTTTAAAACACACATTTTAACGACATCAGTTTGATGGAGAAGTTAAAAATAAAAAAGTTTTAGCGGAAGCAATTGATGGCCCATTTTTGAAACATTGACTATTTCCAAGACAGAACATATATTTTTACGCTGGATTATGATTCCTTGGTCAATTTTGAACAAAAATGCTGTTATTTATTTTCTTCCTAAGTATTACCGTTTTCGAGATATTTCAAATCTAATTTTTAAGACTGAAAAAATGTATTCCGCCCTTTTCAAAACTTACTCGCGATTCTTCATCACCAACACTAGTGTTCCTATATCAATAACAATAAGTCAATGTGCACGTAAATACATTGATTTCTCACCCAATTATAAAGTACCGTGGAAATAATTATGCTCAATTCACATAATTTTTAATTGAGAACAATTTGGTGACTTCAAAAATGAAATAAACATCACATTCATGAAGTATTTAACTGAAAAACATCATCACCACCATGCACCCATTTCAATAACATTCTAAAATAGTTAATCCTATGCCTGTACCTATTTCAATAACACTGTTTCCAACATAAACTACGCACACTATTACTCATGTGTACACGTAACGATATGATTGCAGTGATGCCGAATTCTTCAATGCTTTTTATTTATGTAGGAACAACTGAAATATTATTAGAAATATAATTACAATATTACAGTTTTTGTTGCAATTTCCCATCTTATCAGTTCAATTTTATGTTTGTCATAATTTATCGTTTCAATATACCTTATTTTACAAACATGTCAGTTAAGTTTCACAATAAAAGTTCATTCAAGCCTTTTTGAAATAAAAATCTAAGTCGGCAACCCTTGAGGATACAAGTAAGTTGTAAACAGTTTGGAATACGGACAATGATAATTGAGACGAAGTTCGAAATAAACCTATATCAAACTATAGGAAATTGCGTTCGTTTTTCAAATGTAATTAAATTAATAGTGAAAATGTGATGTGCTTTATGTGTTGTGAAGTGAATTTCATAAGTAAACATTTGTTTTAACTTGAAAATGAGTGGAAAACAACGTTGTGAAAACAGGGGCCTGTAGCATAATCGAAATTTTACTAATAATATTAGTAGAGTAGCTTGTATTTTTCTGTTGCATAATGAATCTACAAGTATGAATTTACAAGACTAATATTACAAGTAAACCGCACTAATAATATTAGTGGAATTTACAAGTAACTGTTGCATAAAGAAAATACAAGTAGAAATTATTAGCGTTGGCTTGTAGTTTCTTTTACAAGTATGAATGGTGCTGTAATTTAATTTACAAGTAGCTTTTATTTTATTACTAGCTTTATGTACCCGGCCTTGCTCGGAATTGCCAGTTTGATTCGCAGTTTTTTTTTCACAATCGGAAAATGAATAAACCAATTGGTCAACAGGATAATTGCGTTTTCTTATCGATACTTCATCATTTGATCAGAAGAAGGCAGATTTCATTTGAAAACATTGACTGGTTTTGAAGAAGGGAGCAAACCCATAATCGCCATATTCCGGGCAAACGTTTATTTCTAAAGAAGGAAAAACATCCACCGATGCCTTATTCCGGGCAAACGTCTATTTTTAAAGAAGGGATCACATTCACCATCCAGAAGGAAACACATTAATCATTGCTTGTCACTGGGCAACCATAATTTCGATAAATGGTTAAATTGATCGATAACTAAACAATACAATAATGGGTTCAGAAGTTAGGCTGGAGCATACACACAAACATACAAACATTGAGTTTTATATATCTCGGTACTTATTCAAAGGACGTATGTGATTTTGTAAACAAAGATGCATACGTCGATTTGTCAAATATGATGGCACTCCTACGCAAACCAACACAACGAAAATGTAGCCGAAACCTCCCCCTACCTGTATGTGGCGATGGTTTGCGTGGGAGTGCTATCAGATTGCAGAAATCAACGTTTAAATTTTTGTTTACAAAATCACATACGTCACATACGTTGAATAAGTATCCGAGATATATAGATAGCTAATAGCTATATGTATTCGGCTTTGCTAGGGACTGAAAAGTAAATTATTCAATTAAAATGTCCAATGCTGTAGCACAAAACCCACAGAGGTAGATCTACCGCTCATAGAATTGTTCCTTTGTATCAATCTCTTTTATATATTTGTTTGGCCCTTCTACCTTTTCAATAAACATCTTCCAAAAATAGAGAATAAGTGTACCAAATCTGGTTGTAATTTATCCTGGGAGTTACACTGAATTGCTCATTTTTTTAAAGACAACCCCTTCCCCCATAACTTCCCTTTTTCCCCAATGACCCTCCCACCTCCTTTGTTATCTTCTCCTTGGGATAGAAAATGTGTACACCAATTTTGGTTGAAATCGGTCCTGGGAGTTAGGTGTTACACTGAATTGCTCTTTTTCTAAATACAACCCTTCCCCCTTACCATCCCTTTTTCCCAATGATCATACCACCCTTTGTTATTTTCTCCTTAGGATAGAGAATGTGTGTACCAAATTTGGATGAAATCGGTCCAGGGGTTCAAAAGATACACTGAATTGCTTGTTTTCTGAACAATACCCCTCCCCCCAGCCCCCCCCCCTCTTTACCAAATTACACTTCCATATGATCGACTACTCTTAGTGAATATGTGTACAAAATTTGGTTGATATGGGTACTGGGGGTTGGGAGTTACACTGAATTGCTCGTTTTATAAAGACAACCCCTCCCCCCATACCCTCCCTTTTTTTACAATGACCGCCCCACCCGCTTTGTTATCTTTTGTTTAGGGTAGAGAATGTTTGTATCAAATTTGGTTGAAATCGGGTCAGGGGTTCAGAATTTACTCTGAATTACCCGTTTTCTGAACCATACCCCTCCCTCCAGACCCCTCCCCCCTTTCAAAGATTACACTCTCATATGGTTGTCTCCTTATATTGAATATGTGTACAAAATTTGATTGAAATCGGCCCTAGGAGATGCAAGTTACACATAATTGTTCGTTTTCTAAACAAAACCCCTCCCCCTTTTCTAAATGACCCCCCCCCCCCCCTTGTCAACTTCCCCCGAGGATAGAGAACGTGTGTACCAAATTTGGTTGAATTCGGCCAAGTGGTTCAGAAGTAGTTAGCGAACATACATACATAGATTGATTTTTATATATTTACTAGCTTTATGTACCCGGCCTTGCTCGGAGTTGCCAGTTTAATTCGCAGTTTTTTTCACCATCGGAATTGGAATAGGTCAAAAGGATAATTGTGTTTTCTTATTGATATTTCATCATTTGATTAAAAGAAGGTAGATTACATTTGAAAACATTGACTGATTTTGAAAATGGGATCAAACCCAAAATCGCTTTATTCCGGGCAAACGTCTATTTCTAAAGAAGGAAAAACATACACCGATGCCTTATTCCGGAAAAACGTCTATTTTAAAGAAATGATCACATTTACCGTCCAGAAGGAAACACTTTAATCATTGCTTTTCTCTGGGCAAACCATGATTTCGATGAAGTGTTGAGTTGATCGATCCTGTCATCTTCGCCTTCTTAAGAAAAAGAATGTTTGTTCCAAATTTGGTTGAAATCGGGCAAGGGTACAGAAGTTATGCTGGAACATTGGATCATTGCATACCTTGCTTTTATTTATTAATCTTGAATCATTATCATATAATTATCATACCTTTTAAAATTTGGAATAAAGGTTACTCGATTATGGATCACTATGCAATTTGATCATTCATAATCATCAATCATTAATCATATCGATCGTTAATCATTAACCATACACATAGTGTGTCAACATTTAATCACGATCGGTAATCGTTAATCATAATCCAACGGTTTTTTCATCTATTATTCATAATCGTTAATTATTGTCAAAATGAATTTAATCATTAATCATTATCAGTCATCATTTTCAAAAAATTATAATTCATTAATCATAATCTTTAATCATAGAGTTGAATGATTTAATCATTTAATCTGCTTAGAATTGGTCCTGGGGGTCAGGAGTTACACTGAATTGCCCGTTTTCTAAAGACAACCGCTTTCCTTTACCCTTCCTCTTTTCTCAACGGCCATTTCACCCCTTTGTTATCTTCTCCTAGGGATAGAAAATGTGTGTACCAAATTTGGTTGAAATCGGTACAGGGGTTCAGAAGTTACACTAAATTGCCCGTTTTCTGAACAATACCCTCCTTCAGACCCCTACCCCCTTATCCAAATTTCCCTCCCGTACGATCGGCTCCTCATAGTGAATATGTGTACAAAATTTGATTGAAATCGGTCCTGGGGTTGGGAGTTACACTGAGTTGCTCGTTTTCCAAAGACAACACCTCCCCTATACCCTCCCTTTTTCCAATGACCATCCCATCCCCTTTGTTATCTTTTCCTTATGATGTAGAATGTGTGTACCAAATTTGGTTGAAATCGGTACAGGGGTTCATGATTTACTTTGAATTGCCCGTTTTCTAAACAAAACCCCTCCCCCAGACCCCTCCCCCTTTCCCAAATCCCCTCCCATATGATTACCTCCTCGTAGTGAATATGTGTACAAAATTTGGTTGAAATCGGTCCTGGGAGTTGAAAGTTACACAGAATTGTTCGTTTTCTGAACAAAACCCCTCCCACCACCCCTCCCCCCTTTCTACATGACCATCCCACCCCTTTGTTAACTTCCTCTGAGGATAGAGAATGTCTGTACCAAATTTGGTTGAAATCGGTCCTGGGAGTTGAAAGTTACACAGAATTGTTCGTTTTCTGAACAAAACCCTCCCCCCCCCCCTCCCCATTCTCTCCCTGACCAACCCTCCCCCGTGTTAACTTCCTCTGAGGATAGAGAATGTCTGTACCAAATTTGGTTGAAATCGGTCCTGGGAGTTGAAAGTTACACAGAATTGTTCGTTTTCTGAACAAACCCTCCCACCACCCCTCCCCTTTTCTACATGACCATCCCACCCCTTTGTTAACTTCCTCTGAGGATAGAGAATGTCTGTACCAAATTTGGTTGAAATCGGCCAAGTGGTTCAGAAGTAGTTAGCGAACATACATACATAGATTGGTTTTTATATATATAGATTTTAAATTTTAATTTTATTTTATATTTTATTTATTTTATTTTATTATTTTAGCTGTGCAAAGTAATTATGCATCGTTTAATTGTTTTTAACGACTTAACAGAGAAAGAAGCTATTATTCTAGTTGCTTCAAATTACCATATAATGAAATACTGTGCACTAAGAATAAATATCTCGTTCCCATATAACACTGAGAATTATGAAAATTTTCAAATGACTTTGGATATAGTAGAAGTACTTTAAGTGCTGACATCAAGTATTCAAATGGTGGAGCGCTAAAGATCATTATAGCAATTATGCAGTACACAGAAACCCAAAACTACTCAAAAGTAAGTTTTTCAGCTCAAATCCGTACTTTGGACTAATAACCCAATTTTGAGTAAAATGAGTTTCCTAAAACTTAGTAGTTAATAAAGTTTTAAAAAAAGTTTAATTTAATCCACTTAAAACATATTAACCAAAGCTGAGTTTAGTTTACCCAAAGTTGACTTTATTCATCTCAAAATCGAGAATATATTAATTTACTGAAATTTGTATTATTGTATTATTGTACTAAGCAATCTCGTTTAAGACCATGCATATTGCTTTACTTTTGACAACAATCATGGGAAAGAAAGAAAAAACGGAAAAACTACCTAAATTCTGAGTAGAATTTATTGCGATATTCTCAATTCTCATCAGTTAGTATTTTGAACTAAAAAAGAAATCGTCCAAATTTCATAATCGAATTAGAAGCAAAATCCAAACCCGCATAAGTCTCCCAATACACGTAAATTAAACCCGCTTCAAAAACACACAACAAACAAGTCTAGCGGTACGTTCACGTAAATTACAAATCGCCTTAATTAAAACTTACGTCAATCCCAAAGACCATGTAAAAACGACTCCAGTGTGCATTACATTGGCTTGGCTAAAAATGTCAATACCACAAAGTCGGCTTAAACCGCGGAATCAATAAATTTACAGAGATAATAATTCGTGTTCCGTGCATACCTATCGCAGTCAAAATATATATTCTGTCCACAAATTTGCAAACAAACGTAAACAAATCGTTTACCTCCGCAATGACAATGAACTGTCGGATAAATTTTGACAGGTAAATGAACCTGACGGACTTGTAATTTCAACCTTACTAATAATACAAGTGCTAATATTATTAGTTGGCAAAACATTATTATGCGACGCAAATTACAAGTACTTGTAATTTGTTGACTTGTAATTTGTAACTTGAGCTAATATTATTAGTCTGATTATGCTACAGGGCCCAGGTGTATCTGCTAGTAGCAATCAAGCAGTGCATCAAACCAACAGCTCAGAGGTAGGAGAATGAAAACAAATGTGTTTTATAGTTTTGTTTTTAATAATTTGAGTCTTGTGAACTGAAATAGAATTTAAACGGAATTTTAAATAATATTCCAAACATTGAAGAATGTTGCCCATTCATTATTGTGTTCGTTCGATGTGAAAAATTGTAATAAAAATGGATTTTCAATTAGGTTTAGTGAAGATTGTGATTAATATACGAGCTGTTATTAATATGGGAGCATTTACCCTACATGAAATTGCCAAAATTTGTACATCAGCATCAAAACAATATGTTTGAGAGTTACGATTGAATGAATTATTGTTATTAAACCCTAAAAGGTTATAAAAGGTATATATTAAAATGTTTATCATCATGATGTATACCTGAATTACAATCATGTTATAAGTAAAAGCATCATCATTGGGTATATATTTATATAGGGTGTATATTCATCAACACTGGCTCTACCTGAGTGCCTGAAAGATGCAGCCAAGATTTTTTTATGTACAGGTTATCCGACTTCGTCAGTAGATGGGAATAACCAGCGCGGGGGGGAAACATACATTTTCAGTGCAAAACGTAAACAAACGAGCATAAATTCCATACAAAAATCCAAGATGGCTGAGTTGGGGATATTGACAAGTCGAATATAAAAAAATCTTGGATGCAGCCATGAACAGAGGAAAGGAAGCGGAGGAGTATATGTAGCAATAGCTTTTTTGTTCAAAATCGAACCAGGAATAATAATTCGGCGTCAAATACATGTGTTTTCTTGTAAATAGTCAATGTTTCAAAAATGAGCCTTTTTTTAACTTTTCCATTGACCTGATGTAGTTAAAATGTGTATTTTGAAGTCAAGTTTTTGTGGTAAACATTTGATGAAAATATAAATATAGGTTTTTGAGATATTTCATTTTTTTTTTCATTTGAAGGGTGTGTCATTCTGCGTGAAATCCGTCAGGAGCGTACTGCTTGACGGCAGCTTTTCTTTTACATTTATTGGTGGCAGTCAGTGGAGGCGCTCGGAACCTTTTTTTGCTAATGCATCTCTTTGTCATCCATTCCAGTTTGTGACAGCAGCGCGCAAGGGTGTGCTTTTTGATTACGCATTTTTGCCTTTCTCGTACAACAAAGTTGTACCGAAAGGCTATCATTTCACTCCAAATTCGAACTTGTGATAGAAGTCCCGGAGACCCATAGTGTTATATACCACTCGACTCAGCTCGATGAGCTGAACAAATGTCTGTCTGTCCGTGTGTGCGTGTGTGTGTGTGTGTATGTGTGTGTGTGTGTGTGCACAAAATGCCATAAAAAACATTAGCCAAATTTTCACATAGAAACTCTTAACCGATTTTCTTGCAACAAGTTGCATCCGACAGAGACTAAAACGCTGTTGATCACTATTGAATTTCATAATAATTGCAAATTGCAAAAAATAGATAATATTAAAATAGTGATGAGACATAGTCACATAGAACAATAATGTGTTATGAAAAATGCCTTGCATCTTTGAATATTTTTAAAGTTTATCCGTGGCTTGCTCCCATTAAGAGTTTCATCGTACTATAAAGATGCTCGTGTTGCACGCATTTAGGCGTAAGTATGCTCTTCGTTCAGTTTCATAGTATCATGAAATTGCCCGAAAGTCAAAATTCGAACATAGGAAATTCGAGAAACTTTTGGCAGCGCCATCTGTCGTCTACTAGTGTAAATTTTCTATCATAACATTAGACGGTGTAACTGTTTTGCCTTTCTTGTACATCATCGAGGTGTAAGCGTAAAGGCTACATTTATTACCTTTTTACGCGAGAAAGGCGCCATCGCCGCTAGGTTGATTAATCTGGGTTTTTCCAATAGTTTCAAGTGCTGTGTTTACGTTTTCGCTTCATTGCTTTGGCGTCATTTTCTCCCGGACCCGTCATGGGAGACTCGGTGGCCGATTCGGTGCCGAAGCGCACTGCACTTGGAGGCGCGGGTAACCCATCCAAGCTGCTTCTGCATAGCAACGTATATTCGTCGTTGCTAATCCACGATCCCGGCAATCTGCCGAAGAAACATTGAAAGCAGCTTAATTTTCGAACTGGCTTTCAGTCATGGGTAATAGCGCTGACAATTTTACTTCATCGTCGATGTTTTGATCCGGGTATGGGATCTTCTTTATAGGGCTAGATGGCAGTCAATTTGTTAATTACCTGTACTTTTTTACGGAGATTTTTCCTGAAAGGCTAAAACAGGACTATGCTATTACCCGTGACTGAAAGCCAATCCGAAAATTAAGTTACAATTTCAAAATCCACTAATTAGAAGTAGCAATCGCAGCTGCCGCAGGTGCAACCGTGACAGGTGACCGAAAATTCGCCAGCTAATCGCTAAGGGGCTGAAATGTACTTTTCGGCTCTGCAGCGAGAGCGTGAACAAGGACCATCATCAATGCGTCGTGGAGTTCCTCGAGGTCCACAAGTAAGAGTACTACACTCATGATCGCCCAGTACGAAGCTGCGCAAGACTTTGCTGCGAGAACTCCACGACATGAAGGAAGAGGAACTCCAAACAGAACTCGAAAGTTGCGGCTGTAGCCAGTGGCTTTACACAGGATCGCTTGACACGACAAGGTCAGGAACTATCGCGACCAACTTTACCTGGCTCATCTGGAGCACGGCTGCGCCACCTGGAAGGACCTAAAGCTGGTCGGAGTTATGAATTAAACGCAGTGTACAAACTGCGTCAATTTCGGACACGGCACCAGGAACTGGCGCATGAAGCCGCGCTCCAACAAGTGGGGCGAACCCCATCCGACCAACGAGTTCGACAAAATGGAGATAGCCGATCCCAATTGTGCCAACTGTGGCGACAAACATCCAGCAACCACAAAGGGCTGCCCAAAGCGAGCGAAGTTCCTTGAAATCTAGAAAAAGGCTTCCACCAGGACCCTACCGAAGCAGAACCGTGTTCTTGCACTTAACGAAACGATCTATCGGCCATGGTGGTTCCTCGACGAGCGATTCCAATCCTTCCACCATTGAAACCGCATAAGGCAGCAGCATCTGCGACTGTTCAAACTCCAGCACCGCTGGATCAATCCTCCCGCGAATGGCACCCGCTCAAATTTTTCTGGTTTCCGTCGGCAACCAGAGAACGAAGATGTCACACCGGAACACTCTGCTCCGCTCTACACCTCGGAGCAACTTATGCCGATATTCACGCAGCTCACCACTCGGCTGCGCGGATGTAAAACTCGTTTCGACCAGGTCTTCACTCTTGGCATGTTCATCATTGAAAATGACTGCTAAGGTTGGCCTGGTCAACTGGAATGCTTGCTCGCAGAAGAGCAAACCCATCGAGGTGAAGAATTTCCTTGAGGAGAAGGAATTAGACGTAAAACGACGTCAAACGTCGACTTTAATCAAAGAAACGTACCTAAAACTTGAGGTGAACGTCAACACCCCGGACTTTCGTACCGTGCGACTCAACCGGCCGACCAAAGGAGATGCTGTGGCCATCGCTCTTCGCAACAACATCGACTGTCGCATGCTACCAAGCTTCCAGCTTAGTGTCATCGAAGCCATCGATGTCGAAGTTACCACTTCCGTCGGCATAATCACGCTCATCGCTGCGTACGTCCCAACTCAAGCCAAAGCCAACGATGGATCATCGGCCGCCCTTCGAAGCGAAATTGTCAAGCTAACGAGGAGGCAATGTCAGGTTACTTCATTGCCGGTGACCTGAATGCCAAGCACCAAGCCTGGGGCAACAGTCGCTGTAATTAAAACGGCACCATCTTGAGATGAGGGCGTAGTTGTCGACACGTTCGCTTTGTAAGCGGATGGTCATGAGTTCGATTCCCAGCCCCACCAAACCCTCGCCAGTCGCCGAATGCGCAGCCCATACGGTGGCGTTTTGGGGAATGTGCCTTACCGTTACGGCTGCCTGAGGATGACTGACAACTTGTTGTTCTCGGAGGCATTACTCCAATGGCTCAAGATGAATGGTACCCGAACAATGCAACGATCATTGGATGCACGACATGGACAAACGCAATGGACTCACGATGAGATGGGCTGGCTACGATGACAATAATGAGTGAATGGAAATCTAATCTCTGTTGATTCTGTACAACAAAAAACCACAGTAGAGTGCCTAACAAATAAAAAATAACATCTGGAGCAACATCATGGAGGAAGGCCACTACACAATTCGGGGATCGGATTCCCCTACTCGGCTGAGTCAGTCCGGAGTCCATGCAACGATAGACCTGTACATAACCAACATGAACGATCACATCTCGCAGCCGGTCGTCTACCAGGAGCTCACTTCGGTTCACTACCTGGTGAAACTACTTTGTGTAAGGAGTCGACTGTGATTGAGGTTATGTAGACAGGTACCGGCTTTCAGTCTTAGCAAAGGTCATAAACGGATATCCGTTCTAAACCTGACGTTTCGGTTACATTTAATGAGCCTTTTTCAAAGTTTAGAAAACACTCTGTTCACTTGTTTGAAGGAGTATTTGGCGCGCAAGTGACGTTGCAGAAGAAGTGTAGGAGGTAATTAAATATTTTTAAATTTAAGCTCGAAAAGACCGCCAATGCAAAACGGATTGGCAACACCGGTGATATTGACAAACGATTATGCTGAGGGCATTGATCAAACGAGTGAACGAAGTGTTTCCTATCCTTTGAAAATGGCGCAATAAATTTGACTGAAACGTCAGGTTTAGAACGGATATCCGTTCATGAACTTTATTAAGACTGATGATGATATCTACTCCCCCGTAACGCTGGGTAGACACCTTTGCGTGGTGTGTTACGGTGTAAGATCTACCACGGTCACATTGTCAGCTACAGGCAAATCCTGACCCAACGAATACCTTCCCCAATATCCTACTCCGTGGTAGTTATGAGGGTGTCGCTGAGTCGGGGGCCTCTCGTTAAGTAAGTACTACATCAACACTTCCTTCTCCTCCCAAGTTACGGTGAAGATGGGCGTGGCCAGGAGTAGTAATTCTCATGCTTTTGTGATTTTTATCCTACATTGAAATCAAGAACCACACCCACCTTGATTTCTGATAGAAATCTAAATAAGGATTTCAAAAGAAAAACATGAGTATCACTAGTGTCCAATCTACGAAGTACACCATAACTATGCTATGCTATGCTATGCTATGCTATGCTTTATTAAGACTGATGACGATATCTACATGATGAATTGAATTGAATGTTGAATTGTTGAATTGAATTAAAGTGACATCATTAAAGTGTAACGTGGTACGTAACTTCCCATTATTATTGAGTAATTCAGATGAAATTTGAGAAAAAGAAGTAGTTTAGTAGTTTTTTTTATTTGAAATAGAATTTTGTCCATAACTTTTGTCCGAGCCAACCCATTTCTAATAGGAAGCAATGAGAAAGAGTTCTGAGACGAATTCTATTCGTTGCAAGCAAATTGGTTATAGATAAGTGCAAATTAGTGAGCTTTTTGAAAGCGTTTAGCATACAAAAATGTATTTCGGCCAAAACTTCCGAGCTCATAGTCCGATTTGGCAAATTTTCAATAGAGAATAATGGAACAATATTCATTGACGAATGCAACATGTTGTGAGTAAATCGGTAAAGGGTAAGTGCCTAGAAATGAACAAAATTGTACATACATACAAATATTCACATACACGCACACACAGACATGATATCAATTCGTCAAACTGTGTCGATCGGGATATAATAAAGCCTGTCCACGTTAAATTTCGGACACCTATCTTCCAATGCGATTTTTCAACATTTTCACAAAGCACGGAGACGATAAGTTTACATGACAGCTGAATTTCTCCGCTTTATGTGTTGCTTTCAGCATGTTTTCATTTTCTTCCAAACTGATAATATGGCTACAAATAAATTGGACATTATCTCAGTGTCCGAAATTTAACGTGGACAGGCTTTACTATGGGTATTCAGTCCTTCTTTAAAAAAGATGTTTTTGATGTAAACATATAGCCTCTACGTATACTTAGTATACGAGAAAGACATAAATGGGCTATTTTTCAAATTAATGTATCTTACAAAATGGTGAATTTGGGCTAAATTTTATTCATGGTCCTCAAAGCTTAAGAGTTTAAAAGTGTAGTGCATGATGTTTTACAGCGGGGTATTAAGGGGTACCAAACTGTTTTATTTCTTAAATGTTGCATAAAATATGCCTTTACAAGACTACTAAAAACTTAATTCTGGACAGAGATATTGTTACTTTATCAAGCCTATTACGAAGATCTGTTCAAGAGCTTTGTAACGATATATAAATATAATACTTTTTAGACGAAAACATGGCAATGCTGGCTTTTTTACTAAAAAACGCAAAAATGTCATTTCTAGGAGGGACCGTGACGGTTTCGTGACGGTCCCCGATTTGCGAAAATCGGGGACCGTCACAAAAATATGATAGACTTTAAACTTTAATATCTACACAGTACGAACAAAACCTGTAAATTTCCGTTCAAGTAGATGTAACAAATCTGCTCCGTGTTAAACAACAGAAAGTTATAGGTTGTTTTAAATTTACGCGTGCTGGAATTTTACAGTTCTTATTTTCATTTAAAAACAAAAAAGGAGCAGAGCATGGGAATCGAACATTGGTCTGCAGAGTGAGAGCCAAACTTGTTATCCTCTCGGGTATTTCCGCTTCTTGATATCGAGTTGATCAAGGTGTAACAGGTTAAACGATTTGGTGATTCGATAATTCTTCATTAGGCTAAACGATAGCTTAAATTTACATGACACGGAAACTCCATCGAGACGGAATCATTTGAGACTCAGTATGCTGAATGCATCACAGATTTCTCGCTGTAAGAAGCAAAAAACAAAGAGTTGCAGCGATGAAATGCAGCGTCATAAAGGCTGATTTATTTTCATATGCGAAGATATCCGTTTAGGTTGATTCTTATATAAGTAAAATAGGTGCCAGCTGCGGTTTGCATGAAATGCAGTGAAGTTTGTTTTGATTTGTTTTGACAGCCACGTTCTCGCTCACCAAGGTTTCCGGTAGAGTCACGTAAAATTAGGATATATTCAATTGAAATTTCAATGGTTTTATCATTTACATCACAGAAACTTAAAATTATGATCTGGTACCAGTGTTGGTAAAATCACTCATAAATCTACGATGATTCAACTGGATGATTCAACTCATCCATGAGTTTTTAGGTGTTGAGTTGGGTGCGTTTCAACTCACGCTTGATTTGAATCATCCATGAGTTTTGAGATTTTGAGTTTTTACCAACACTGTCTGGTACACATTCTGTTTCCGAATTTTACATTCAATCATGAATTCCGTCGTGGCTAATTTTCATAATATTTTACTGGGTAAGCCGTTTCTCGATGGATTTTTAATTTTTTTTTGACCATTCGATCAAGGATGAGTAAACGCTTCTTTGTATTTATTTAAAAATACTGGTTTTTAACTATTTATTATCGATAATTGATTAACAGTTTAGAAATAGGTCAACCAACCAATCACGTACATGCATCACTAGCACAGACATCAAAAATCAATCACTAGCGGGTTTGGATCTAATCCTCAGCTTGAACAAGGATTCACGCGGAGCAGACGCATCAAAGCGATCGCAGCGGAGCGGACACATCATCACGGAGGCGCTTATAACATTTTCAAAAGAAGTCCATCGCATTGGTGGTGGTGCTCGATGTGTTGCTGCATTCAACCTCAACGAACCAGCATTTCATATGAAGAAAGGGTTGACCATAAAAATAGCACTGTTGTGATCCCGCACCGCCAGTGCCGATGCTGAAAATTTATTACAAATTGTGGTGTCAGTTAGATGGAAAATTGGGAAAAGAAAAATTGGTTCTTCTCAGGACCAACATTTTATGGAAAGAAAGAGTTAGTTGTGAAAATGGACTGTTTCGGTGGCATCGGGTTTGGCGTGGTAGCTTGTCTGCTGTTAGTGATTCCATCCATTCAAATTTACTGCATCATCTACCTCCGACGCGCTATCAAATTCGCTATTTACGATTGAGTTTTGCACTTTGAAGAAAGTTCATATCGGATAGTCGGATCAACCTTCTTTTGTATAAAATGGTGGCTTTTGTATAAAATCAATGAAGATGCCACCTCAGTGGAAACTATCTACAGCAACCACCCATCGGTGAACGTCGCTCGGACAGACAGATGCCAAGAGATAATGTTTTGTAACATGAAGAAACTTCGTCTTGAGTCAAATTTCTGTTATTATTCCTCGCAACAATACGCATCTTAGATAACCAACATATCATAACCAAATCCAGAATCTTGCGAGAAAATTTCATAGGATTCTTAGAATTTGTCATTCTCCGAACGGTCCGTTGTCTGCTGCGGAATCCCATAAATCGTTATGAGTGCACATTATATTTACACCCATACAGATCACAAAGGGGGGAAGGCTAACGGGCTTAATTTATTGAATACAAGAAAGCTGCTTTCCGGCACGAGCGCGAGCCATTTTGATCGGGATTCCGCGGAAAGAGCGGAATGAGCGGTTCGACAAAATTTGATGCAGCGGAGCGGACACAGCAGCACGAAGGCGTGGGTAGCAGTGGCAATGCTTAAAAAAATTTCCAAATGGTGGAGGTTTAGCGAAAAATCATCAAGTGGCGGTCGGACAATTTCAACGCAAGGTGCTGACAAGCGTTTGGATGCAGTTAGTTATTGGAAAGACGCATTGGGAAAAGAAAATTGGTTCTTCTCAGGAGCAACATTTTATAGAAAGAAAGAGTTAATCGCGAAAATGGATTGTTTCGGCGGCATCGGGTTTAGCGTGGTAGCTTGGTTGCTGTTAATGATTCCATCCGTTCAAATTAATTACATCACCTCCCTCCGCCGCGCTATCAAATTTGCCAGTTACGATTGTGTTTTGCATTTTGAAGAAAGTTCATATCGGATAGTCGGATCCTTCTTTTGTATAAAAACATTTTTGGAGGACACCATCCTCAAAAATGGCCGAAATAAAGAAGAAATAAGCAGAATCAGAGATCAGAAGTGGCGTGAAACCAAACACAAATATATTTATTTGCAACGTTTGGTTTTCGCCCGCGATGTAAGCGTACGTGGCAAAGTAAGGATTGTGATGTCCCCGACTGAAAGCCAGTCGAGTGGCCTCAGCGGCCGGTGAGTCATGTTAAACCACGGTTAGAGAATCAAAGTCCATCCAACTGGGAACAACTATTCGACTTCTTGATTCAGTTGGCCTCCGAGCAGTTTGCTAAATGTTAATAAAACGACACAAATTACTACCAAATACCATCAATTTCGAATAGCTACGTAGTCCTACGTCACCTTTGCGTACAACCCGATTGGGCTGCACCTTTGAGTTTTTTGTCTTCGGCTAACACCAATTGCTGAGAGAAATTCTACGGAACCTCTGTGAACTCCGACCGTGTAGCAATGGAAGGCTTTGCTGAAATGCACAAGAAACAATCGCTTTGGTCTAATAATAAGTAATTAAATAAATAAATAAAGACTTATGTACACGTACATAAGATTCAATGCAATGATTAATGATAAATTCCAAATGCCATTATTAAACACTGTCCTTTTTTTATTCACAGATAACTCTCTTACTACTTGTCGCCCTTCCCCTGTTGGTGCTCTCAACGCCAATCGATTCCTCAAGTAATGCCTCCGTGGAAGACATCGATAGATCCGATGGCACGAGAGCCAAACGTTCCGGTTTAAGTCTTGTTTCCGGTCTCAAAAGCGTAAGTACTGTGCTGCCTAATTATGTACCAAGAACTGCCACAAGACTGCAATCTTTCACCACCATACCCCATTGACCCATGGACGATGCACCCTTCGAAATCACCATTCGCACCCCTTTCCAGACACTGCTATCGGGAATAGGACGAGCGTCGGCCTCGCTAGCAGCTAGCAGCGCCGGAACGGCCTCCTCTAGCATTGCAATGCACTCTTCGAGCGGAGGCTCCAGTGGTGGACACTCGTACGAGAAACCGCACTCCTACGATAGTTCGCACTCCTACGATAGTCCGCACTCGTACGAGAAGCCTCACGTAAGTTGCACTCATTTCAGTTACACCATCACCAGAGTTGTACGTACTCCAATCTACATCAATAGACATGCAAATGATGAAAGCACGGTTCAATCATCCCATGAAACAAATGGACCTACATCACCGTTCTCTCGCACTTGACTTCAATGGATAGAACATCGATGCTCAATTTAATTTTATTCAAGTAACTAGATAAAAGTTCGAAGATGCATGAAAATCACGTTCAATGTTTGTAATTTCCAACCACATATTTGAATTGGTTTGCGCAAATTAGCTGAAGCATTCAAATCAGCGCACATTGTTCGATGACGTTTGAAATTGATTTTTTTTTCAACACCCTAATTGAACATCTTATTCGAGGTTTTATGGAGCTAATGCAAATTAACCACTTTAACAATCCCAATTTTCATTCCAAGGACGATTCTCACTTCGATGGCTGGGGCTTGAAAAAGTCAATCCTCAACACGCTGTTCCAGGCGGTGAAGGCCATCACCGGTGGCGTAACGATCCTGAAGGGTCAACTAATCAAGGGTTCGGGCTACGCGGTCAGCGGTGTCGGCAAGTTGATCGCTGCCGGTGGCGATTCCGTTTCGAACGTTGGCAAAAAGATTACAACATCGGCCCACCTGGTACCGGCTTCCCATTCCGCGGCAGTGCATCCATTCGCCAAATTGAGTGGCGCGCTGTCGTCTGGTTCTGCCGGTTTGATCTCCGGCGCGTCGTCATCCTCGTCGGGCAAGTCATCGTCGTCTGGACACCACACTGGACCATCAAGTGAAAGTAAGTACTAAGTAGTGCTACTACAGATGGGACCCGGTACATAACTATAACAACTATCGTCAAACGATTCCATAAACGCAAGCAGGCCCTCGATGGCACTGCGGATGCAATCAAACGCTTTCGAGCTTCAAATCGGATTGTGCACTTGCATTAGCGTTTCCGTATTTTTGGATATTTGGCTTTCAAAAGGTAGTCAATGCTTGAATTAAAATTTACATAAAGAGTTAGAAATTTCCCATAACTAATTAGAAAATTGCCAATAAAGAAATCAGGGTAGGAGCAATAAATAAATTTAAAATTTCCCACAAAAATACTAAATTTATATGACGAAGAATTCACCAAAAACATAAATATATTAGCAATGAATTTTTTCCATTGAAAACAAAATGTTCATAAATAAATCCATATTAGCAATAAATTATTACAAAATTTTCCACAACATATTTTTTTACACAAAAATTTTAAAAAAATCCACAAACATTAATAAAAAAAGTAATGAACAAACAAGAAATTTCCTTGAAAAATATAAAATGACAATAAAATTATTTAATTTTCCATGAATAATAAACGCAAAGAACTGATCATCATTGGAAAAACTGCCTAGTTTTATTGCTTTTTTATATAAGGAATTTTCATAATTTTTATTGTTTTTTTCCAATTTATTGTAGAAATTTTTTATTTTATTTTGCGAAAAATTTTGTTATTGTTTATTGTTAATATTGATTTATTTATGACAATTTTGATTTTTGTAATGGAAAATTCTTTATATTTATTTATTGCTTCTACCCTGATTGCCTTATTGACATTTTTCTATTTTTTCAAAAGATTTTTATTTATTAGGGGGAGTTTTTATTTTAATCAAGAATGAAATCAAAATGGATAGATCCACAGGTTCTTATTAAACAATGTTCCCTTCATTCCAGGTTTTACTAGCTATGACGCTCCTTCCAATTACGGCCACGACTCGCACAGTCACGTAAGTGCCCCTTCAAGTGCTGCTTATATTCCACCGAAACAAACGATTCACTACAAATCGCCGTTGACCTCCTACGGAACAGAGATTGAAGGTAAGAAAGCGTTCACCTTTCCATACAATTGGAAAGGTGAATTTCACATCATCCTTTCTAGGTTCTTCGTTTCCAATTGAGATGTTTCGAATAGTAATGCATAAATGAAAGTAAATCAACTAGCATTTTCGCTATGTGAAGTGCATTGTGGTTCAATAAATTTGGTTATATTCGAAATTGCTGATCATAATTGAAAACATCAGGTGTTATCCACCTAAACTATGATAATTCGAAATAAATACTCATTAATACTCACAACTGTCCGTTGCGATGTTACTCTGCATACAAACTGCTCGAGGCATTTTGCATATTGATTCATCTGTTTTCATTGAATTTACCTTTCCAGTGAATATTCCCGCCAATTGCAATTTAACAGCCGGGACTCATTTACGCGTCAGGTTGAATGCAATTCATAATTTTAATTATAATCCCTCCCGTTCGAAACAGTTTGACGAATTTTCATCAATTTTATTGGTCACCATCAATTTGTCGCTACCAAGTGTGTATGGCGGAGATCGGTAAAATTATGCTAATTAATTGCACTATGGAGGTAATCGTCCTTTTTTTTCGTTTGCGAGGGAATCATCCGTTCGTATAATGTAAATCCAATTACGTGCGAATCACGTTGATAAAAATAGCATGCAGGCTGTGCTGGTTCATGCCTAGTAGACATTTTTTTCAGCTGGAACCGGAGTAATCTCATTATTTTATTCAGTCCATGTCAGTCACAGAAGGAAGAGAATTTCGGAAACTAAGACTGAAAATTAATGCCGACGATGAACCAATACTTTAATAAGGTTTTGTTCAAGCAAAAATCAACTCAAGATAACCTAATTGATCCATGATTGATGTAAGCACAAACAATCTTCGATGGAACTAAAAACAAGGTACAGTTTTAAGGGTTCTGTGAAAACCAACTGGCAACCTGTTCCCAGCGATAGTGCTACGTCGCACAGTGGGACGGATTGAAAAAAAGACGGTCAAAAGTACAAATATGGCTTAAAATGAGAACAAATGGGTTTATTATACTTACTGTGATGAAATTTTATCATTTTCAACTACATTCAACATAATAACGAATAACGAGTGTTGTGATTGTAGCATTCAGTACATATACATACATTTTCATGCATTTTACGTCATTTTCAAATGCCTCGGAAAAAACCTGCGGGCCCTGGCGGGCCCTAAATTTCGTTTAGTTTGAAAATATATTATGTAAAGTAGTAGCCATGCGATTTTCAGCGCTGGGTAATGATGGGTAAATTGTTTTCTGACCACATGAAAACACCACGAAATGAGTAAATTTCGATATAAGCCCAAATTCAACTCCATAGGCCAAGGGTTAATATTTCATGAATTTGTGATACAATGTATGCAATTGATAGCTGATTATGTTATCTTTGAAGATGTATTGAGTTTGAAATGATTGAATTACAAATTTGAAAAATATTGCAAAGATATCATACTTCATATTTATATATTATCAATGGTGTTAAAAACAGTTTTCATGCCAACTTCAAAGGTACCCCAATGGGCACAATATCGTCAAATTGACTCAACCAAAGTAATTTACAATGTTTTATAACCTGTATAATGCGAGAAAAATATTTAAAAAATAGAATACATCATTTTGGAAAATGACCTTTTGACCCTCTTTCTAAGGATTCGTCCCTCTGTGCGTCGTTGAAAAATATTGTAAGCAGCAGGGGTCCCAAAGTTCTCTCTTGAGGAAGTCCAGATTTATTCGAGAACTCCGATGATACGTTTTTTTTCTAACTTCACTCGTAAAGATCTTCCAGAAAGGTATGAGTTTAACGATGACACTAGTTGTGGAGAGATACCGAGGCGAAACCGCTTGCAGAGGAGAATAAGATGATCAATTTTGTCGAACGCTGCCTGTGGTGGGGTCCCATTCTTCTGAGAAATACCTACTTTGAGAATAATGTCTCGAAGTTGGATCCCAGTTTGAAACCCTTTTGGAAATTAACGAAAATTCTTTAAAAAAAACTCAAAAGCCAATTACAGCGCTTAAAGAGAGAAATAAAATTTTATTAACAAATAGCGAAAAGGCTCAAAAACTTGCTCAGCAGTTTGAGAGTGCCCATAATTTTAGTCTAGGTCTCACTAGTTCAATTGAGGATCAGGTTACACGAAGCTTCGAATACATTCTCAATCAAGAGAATGTTTTTGACCCTTCGTTGGGAACTAATTTGGATGCAGTGAGATCTATTATTAAAAAATATAAAAATATGAAAGCCCCGGGTGATGATGGTATTTTCTACATACTTATCAAAAAACTTCCTGAGAGCTCTTTATCCTTTTTTGTTAAATTATTAAATAATAAATGTATTCAATTGGCGTACTTGGAAAAAACATAATGGCATAATGCAAAAACGCCAAAGTTGTTCCAATTTTGTAGCCGGACAAAAATCTAGCTGAGGCTTCTAAGAGGCTCTTGAAAGGAGGCTTCCGAGTCTCTTGAAAGAGCCATATGAGCATTTGGACTCCTCTGAGCCTCTTAAAAGTAGGATTCCACCCCTCTTGAAAAGGGGCTTCTAAGGCCTTTGAGCATCTTGAAACTTTTCTAATCCGATCCTCTTGAAAGGAGACTTCCATGCCTCTAGGAAGGAGCTTTTCTAGCCTTTTGGGAGGAGCCTTCCAAGCCTCTTTAAAGGAGCCTCCCGAGCCTTTTAAAAGAGCCTTCTGAGCCTTTTGAACGGAGCCTTCCGAGCCTCTTGGAAGAAATTATTCGAGCCTCTTGAAAGGAGGCCCACGATCTTCTTGAAACCAGACTTCCAAGCCTCTCGAAAAAGCCTTCCGAGCCTGTTGGAAGGAGCCTTCCGAGCCTCTCAAAAGAACCTTCTGAGGCTTTTAAAATAATCTTTCCGAGCCTCTTGAAAGGAGGCTTCCGATCCTCTTGAAAGAAAGCTTCCGATCGTCTTGAAAGAAGGCTTCCGAGATGCTTGAGAGGAGGTTTCCGAAAAGCGTAGAAGGATGCTTCCAATTCTCTTGCAACGAAGCAACTGCGGTTTTCGGGAAAAGTCTTCATACCTCTAAAATGAAGGTTTACCCTAGCTATAGCCTTAAGACTTTAGTTCAGAAGAATCTTTTTAACATATTATTCAACATTTGGTTTCGAATAGGTGGATTGCATTGAACATTTTTAAAATTTGTTCTTTAGACGTTTTGTGGAGGGCATGATTAAGGTCACTCCTGACAGAATCCCAGTTTCAAAGTGCTCGCGTTTTCGGGGGCACACCACTCGATACGGAAGCAACGCACAACTGTCATTTTTATTTTTTCACGCATGCTGCGACGCAGCAAAGCTGAATCAACAAAAATGACAGTTGTCCGCCGCCTCCGTATCGAGTGGTGTGCCCCCGAAAACGCGAGCACTTTGAAACTTGGATTCTATCAGGAGTGGCCTTAAATAGGCATTGCACTATGGTCCAGGATACATATTTACGCGAAAAGATGCATTTTACGCCAAAACTATATTTTTTAGAAAAACTGTTGTTCTACTGTTGTTCGAAATAGTAACGCCATCATTATGGTTCTACCAAAAAATAGGGTGGACCATCATATAAAAAAAATTAGAAAATATTTTTTTTATTTCTCGGAATATTGACATGTTATGTTCTACAAAGTAGCTTATTCCAATCAATTTTGCTAAAAGGGTGTACCTAAAAAAAAAAACAGTGTTTTTGATCTACTTTTTTTGTTTTAGATTTCTCGAAAAAGTCGTTTTGAGATGACTTTTAGAGCTCAAAAAAATGCAACTATTGATGGGTAAATATGCTCAATATCTTTTTCCGATCAAAAGTTATAATCGTTTTTCTGTCAAAATTACATTTTTTTCATTAGTTGATATCTCCGGTTTGGGGCGGACCAAAAAAATATATTTACTTGGCATTTAAAGAGAAACTGATATTCTTTATTATGTCAAAAATTTGGGGATATGTTATTTTTTTTATCTCAAGTTTTATCAATTTTACTAAAATCATCTTTTTTTCAAATAAATTAATATAACTCGACAACGGAAGAAGATACATACGATATTCTTATGGCAAAACACGCGTTTTGAAAAGCCCCAAAAGTCTTCGTGAAAAATGAAAAATAAAAAATCTACAGCTTCAACACCTTTTTTTAGTTTTATCATTATCATCGTATTGCAAGATTTACAAGAAAAGATGAATTTTCGGTCTAAAGGACACTTTTAAGAAACAAAATTTTTCTACAAAGTTGTTCTGGATACTTGGGCCCTTATTATACAGTTACCGAAAAATAGGGTGGGCCATTTTATAAAATGTTCTACAAAGTTGAAGCGCAGCTTTTTCCAATCAACTTTGCTATATAAACTTTTTATGTAGCATTTAAGCTCACTAGTTTAGAGTAATTTTACTTACCAGGATTAGGGTGTCCCTCAAAAAACAATATTTATGATCTGCTCATTTCATTTTTTATTTTTTACGGATGTGACCTTCTGGAGACTTTTGGGGCTTTTTAAAACGCGTGTTTTTTTATAAGAATATCATCTGTATCTTCTTCCGTTGTCGAGTTAAATCAATTTATTTGAAAAAAACATGATTTTAGTAATATTTGTGAAACTTGAGATAAAAAAATAACATATCCCCAATTTTTTGACAAAATAAGGAATATTAATTTCTCTTTCAGATGCCGTTTGAATATATTTTTTTGGTCTGCCCTAACCGGAAATATAAACTTATGAAAAAATGTAATTTTGACAGAAAAACGATTATAACTTTTGATCGGAAAAAGATATTGAACATATTCACCCATCAAAAGTTGCATTTTTTTTAGCTTTAAAAGTCACCTGAAGACAACTTTTTCGAGAAATCTAAAACAAAAAACGTAGATCAAAAATATTGTTTTTTTGAGGTACACCCTAATCCAATTAGGTAAAATTGCTTTAAATCAGCCAACTTAAGAGCTACAGAAAAAGTTTTTTTAGCAAAATTGATTGGAATAAGCTGCGCTACAACTTTGTAGAACATAACATGTCAATATTCTGAGAAATAAAAAAAATATTTACTATTTTTTTTTATATGATGGACCACCCTATTTTTTGGTAGAACCATAATGATGGTCTTACTATTTCGAACAAGTTTGTAGAGCAACAGTTTTTTCTAAAAAATATAGTGTTGGCGTAAAATTCATCTTGCCACGTAAATCTGTATCCTGGACCATAGTGCATTTGTTTACTGATTTCCACTAGTTTCCACTAGAAAAAGTTTTAAAATATAAAAAAATAAACAATTATGAAAACTTTATCAGTTGTGATTGGAATTGTAATACATCCGCCATTACCCATCGTTGTCCAGCAAAGGTATCCCCAGGGGTACATGTACCCCAGGTTGAGAACCGCTGATCTACATAAACAACAAAGCGTTTTACGGGGCCTCAATCCTAATTTGAATTTGTCAATGCTACTTGAGACATAATTAAACTATTTTTATCAAATCGCAGTGTTACCAGAACATGAACGGTGCTCCAAACTATTCTTGAGTTCAGAGGAGGTCTACAAGATCAACAGAGTAATTCATAGGTTCCCGAGCGATCCGTGTAGATCACATCCATTTGTGCTCTGATCTCCACCTCACATAAAACCGTGTTGATCGAAAGAGATATAATTTTTGGCACAGTCCAATAAAGCGCCACTCACAATGATCTAAAAAAACTTCAATGCGGCAGACAGACTGATCCCACGATGATTTGAAACATTTCGGCGATCTCCATCCTTAAAAACTGGGCACATGTACTACTGCTTCCAAATCGTAGGGAATTTAGCTTGATCAAAGGTTCGAATGATGTCGAAAATACTCCAGCAAAATGCCTATCGAATAGCTCACAAGCCTTCGAAGTTGACGATGCAACTGAATCGACAGAATATACATTTGTTGGTACTTACACCCAACCGGCGGATTTTCTAACAATTCTGTATAAGAATCTAACAAAACCTGTATAAGAACTGGGCATATGCGAAATTGTTAGATTCTTATGCAAAAAATGTAAGCTATCAAATAAATATTGTTAGAAAAGCTTACAAAATTGTTAGATTCTTATACAAAACTTGTACACTGGATTCTGTTTTTACACGATTTACATTTTTTCAATTTTACACTCATCCTAAATGCTTAACGCATATTAATTGTCATGTGATTTTTCTTTGATTTATTCTGGATTTTTTGAAACATGTTGCGAAGATTTTGGTAGTAAGTTGAAGCAACACGATCAAAAATACGAACGAAAAAAAATCGTGTAAAAACAAAATCCTGTGTATAAGAATCTAACATTTTCGCATATGCCCAGTTCTTATACAGGTTTTGCTAGATTCCTATACAGAATTGTTAGAAAATCTAACATCCACCGGTTGGGTGTACTGTTTTGTGTTCACAAATCGCCAAAATCATCGTGGATTAACGTGAAGATTGGTTTGCACGCGATGCACATAATTTGTATACAAACTGGCACTCAGACGACAACATGCATCAACAGCTCGATGAAAATTACAAGAGTTAATAACAGTCCGTCGGAGGCGAAGTTGACGTTACCGAGGAGTGCTCCATGGAGGGCAAACAGGTGACCTGACTCGGGCCAAGTTTTGCACACCATTTACCGTTGCTTTGAGTCTGGTAAGCTTCTAACCGTTCGTAGCTTCAGCTCGAGGTTTATTAATAACAGGTGGCTTAAGCGCCACTTCCGGGATCCGGAAGACCACTGGTCGAGTTGTATATCCCGACCAGGGATTTATTTGGTTCGGAATGAACACGTATTTGAGGTTGGCACGGAAATGGAAACGTTTCTAGATAATGGTCATGTCTACACACTATAAGCATATGCGGTATTTCGAAAAATTTCGTTTCAGGTGGCTCGAAACGAAATTCCGCGGAATTTCGCGGAATTTGAGTTTGGCGAAATCTGATTTCTTGATTTCGTTTCGTAAAATTACAAAAATTTCGCTAGAAAAAAGTAGCTTCTAACGAAACTTAACGGAATTCCGCGGAATTTCGAAACAAATTTAAACTTAAACCTAGGCTGACCATACGTACCGTATTTAACGGGACAGTCCCGTTTTTTAGACCTTTTTGTGCTGTCCCGTCGTAATCTGAAAAATCCTTAATTTGTCCCGTTTTTCATTGATTCTACATTGATCATACATAGAAAGTGTTTTTTTTTTGCGTCCTTATTAGAGAGATTAACAACCCTAGGCTGGCTCATCTCTCAACAAAGAAAGTGGACGAAACCCATAAACAATAGTGTGAGATGTTATTTTGTTAGTGTTGCTTTTAAAAGAATGCTATCTATGCCGTTTTGTATTTTCCATTGATCGACTTTTCTTAAGGTTTTAGGCAGTTAATGACAACAGGTGCTTCTCCGGAAGATTTATCATACAATCAATTATTTTTTCTGCTTATTCCGGAAACACTAAAATTTGGCCAATTTCATCAGTGGATTGAACGAAATTAGTAACTTGGTATACAAGTATTTCCATAAAATCAGGTCACGCCTCAACGTCAATAAAATAAAGCACAGGGACAGACATTCTAATTTTCAGATTAAGTTTATTTTCCATTTTTCTTTTTGAATCTTCCAAAGTAGGTACTTCAATTATTTTTTCAAATCTGCTGTACCACATGTTGTTCAATCATTTGCTTCTTTTCGAATCATTCAAAGTCTTTCTGAATAATTCTGAATATTTCGAAATCATCCACTGTAAAAAATCAACGGCATGAAAAAAAAAATTATGTTATATTTTTTTGTTATATTGAAAGATGCGTAATTTTCTATTCCTTCGTGTTTTTGTCCGCGAACCATTAAAGAGTCGAATATTTGTATTTTAGAATTTTTCCACAACTAACTTAATAGAATAGAATTCAATAATAGAAGAATTCACTCTAAAATATTTCTAATTTCTTATACGGAAAATGAAAATTAAACCCACAACTCTTGAATTTTATCACAAGGTTTTTGACATGCCCCGTTTTGCAAAAGCGTTTGTACCGTTTTTTCACCGAAATGATCTGGTCAGCCTACTTAAACCATACTTTATATGATCAAAAATTTTGGCTGCGCCGCTGAAGTATATCGTAAAGTTGTTTTCAAAACTTAAGGTTATACATTTTTGTCTATTAACGCTTACTACATAACCCCATTCTTAGTCGACAAATACGTATGCAGTTTTCTTCTATAAAACGTCTTCAGTGTTTCCAAGATTCAAATTTAAATTTTGTAATATTTTTTCACTATTTGCACAATATGAATGCGGAATCGATTGTGGGACGGCAGTGAGTGAAAAAAATCTACCTTGCGTAGCAGAAATTTGTTCAACCCAGCCAGGGAACCTGCAAAGGGGACAATTTCGATTTTACTCCGAAACATGTCGTGCGACGGCTCTTTCTTCACAATTTTTCATGAATATACTCGCTGTTTTTATAAAAGTGGTCTATAGTCAGTTTGGCCACTCTAGTGACGCCCGGTATGCCCCCAGGGAACCTGTAAAGGGGACAATTACGATTTTGCTCCGAAACATGTCGTGCGACGGCTCATTCTTCACAATGTTTCATGAATATACTTACAATTGTTATAAAAGTGGTCTATGGTCAGTTTGGGCACTCTTGTGATGCCTGGAATGCGCGCAGGGAACCTGCAAAGGGGACAATTTTGATTTTACTCCGAAACATGTCGTGCGAAGGCTCTTTCTTCACAATTTTTCATGAATATACTCGCTGGTTGTTATAAAAGTGATCTATAGTCAGTTTGGTCACTCTAGTGACGCCCGGAATGCCTCCAGGGAACCTGTAAAGGGGAAAGTTTCGTTTTTTTCTCCGAAACATGTCACGCGACGGCTCTTTCTTCACGATTTTCCATGAATAGGCTCGCTGTTCTTATGAAAGTGGTTATTGGTTAGTTTGACCATTCTTGTTACACCCGAAATGCTCCCAAGGAACCTGTAAAGGGGACAATTTCGAATTTGCTGCGAATCATGTCGTGCGACGGCTCTTTATTCCAAATGAATATTCTCGCTGTTGTTATAAAAGTGGTCATTGGTCGGTTTGGCCACTCTTGCGACATCCAAAATTCCCCCAAGGAACCTGTAAAGGGGACAATTTCGTTTTTTTTCCGAAACATGTCACGCGACGGCTCTTTCTTCGCGATTTTCCACGAATAGGCTCGCTGTTCTTATCATTAGTTATTTTTTATTTTCATTAGTTATTTTGGCCATTCTGGTGACACCCGAAATGCCCCCAAGGAACCTGTAAAGGGGACAATTTGGATTTGGCTCCGAAACATATCGTGCGACGGCTCTTTCTTCACGATTTTTCATGAATATACTCACTGTTCTTATAAAAGTGGTCTATGGTCAGTTTGGCCACTCTTATGACACCCGGAATATCCCCAGGGAATCTGCAAAGGGGACAATTTTGATTTCGCTCCGAAACATATCGTGCGACGGCTCTTTCTTCATGATTTTTCCTAAATAGACTCGCAATTGTTATAAAAGTGGTCATTGGTCAGTTCAGTCAGCCACTTTGTTCAGAATCGCTAACGTATTCTTTCAGAATCCTAAATGAATTCTGTTCAGAAAACCATTCGATTTTTTTTCAGAATCGCAAACAGATTCTGTTAGGAACCTTCAACGGATTCTATTCAGAATCTCAAACGGATTGGGATCCGAATTCCAAACAAATTATGTTCCGAATCTCAAACAGATTCTTTTCTGAATCCTAAACGGACTCTGTTCAGAATTCTGTACAAATACCGAAAGAATTCGTCTCCAAATCTCAACCGAAATTATGTTCAGAATTACGAACGGATTCTCTTTAGAACTCCAATCCAAACGGATTCTATTTGAAATTATGAATCCCGAACAGATTCGTTTCAGAATCTCAAATAGAGTCTGTTTAGAATTCCAGACGGATTTAGTTTAGAATCTCGAACGAATTCTGCTCATAATCCTGATTGGATGTTTCTTAGTATCTCGAGCCGATGCTGATCAGGATCCCAATAGGGTTTTTTTCTCAGAACTTCACCCTATTTTTTTACGACAAGTTATTGTTCACTAAGCCTCGAGCATAAAAAACATAAGATCGAAATTACAGAATCGGGCGAAAGGTGCTAAGGCGAAAAAACAATTTCTCGTGTCAAGTCCGCTACTGCAAAAAATGTACTATAGACCTGGGTGCTGCTGATAGAGCGGTTTTTTTTGCTCTCAAGTGAAGGGGTATTTTGAAAATATTCCCATGAGCCAAAATATTTTGCAGTTACTTAGTTGTCAAACATTTCCCGCTCTTAAGATTTATCTTTTCATGCTGCATGAGGGCGCACAAATGCGCGATAATTATATTTTATTTCTGAGACTGCTATTGGTAGCGAGGACTAAATACGATATATCGTAAGCCGTAACACACTACGTCAAAGTGATTACCGTGTTAAGGAAAAAAAATATTATGTATGAATGCCATCATTATTTTCCATAAACTTTCACACAGTTCTGTTTTTTCTTGAATATCTGAAACATCATAATTCTGTTCCTCAGATTCCCCAGTAAGTCCTGGTTGAAAGTTTACTTTTCCTCCGACTTCAAGACAGTATCACTAGTTCTTTAAATTATTTCTATGTGTGCACATTTAGATTACTTCGAGGCTACTGCAAGTAGGATATCGTAAAAGACAATATACGGAATATCAGGTAGAAATGACAGAATGCTTCATTACTTATTCAAAACTCCCATTGCTTGTAACTATGAAACAATCAGCCTTTGGCTTTGATTTTACTCTAAACATTCTAACGAATACCGTAGTTCTACTTGCTTTCATATATGTTCACGATGTCAAGCGTGAATAATAGCGAAGCCTGTTTCTATTTGTTCCTCTTTTGACTGATGCCGATCAATGACTGGCATCATCAAAATTCTTGGAATTCTATAATCCCATTGTATTATATTATGCGGGCATCGATGAAACACAAGGTATTCGGTGATACATCATTTACAGCCTTTTGCAAATAGAAGCCGGTTGCGACAGTATATAGATGCAAAAAGAGCTTGTTTTTATCTGAATTTTAAATCTTACTTTTCTTCGTATCGATAAAATTTTCAAATCCAGTTGTCAAGTGATATTGAGATTGACCTGTTGTGAAAATGGAGAGCTCATCGGAGTCGGATCTAGTCAACGTGCATTCTGATGTCGACGAATTCGTCTGTGATCTGAACAGCGACGAAGAGCTTTTTGAAGAGCATCCGTTTGCATACGAAGAGGATGAAACGACATTTTTAACAAATAAGGAGATTTTAAGTGGTCAACAAAACGACCTTTCAAAGTTCGTAAAAACGATGTAAAACTTGAATATGACAAAAGTTTCAATCTAAGTTTAAGTAAAATAAGTTCACCTAAAAAAGCATTTATGGAGTTTTTCGACGAGGAGATGATGGATAGGTTAGTGCTGTACACAAATACGGAAGCTGCTGCAAGGGGTGATACCAATTTTCGTCCAATCATGAAGAAAGATCCGTCGCATGACATGTTTCGGAGCAAAATCGAAATTGTCCCCTTTACAGGTTCCCTGGGGGCATTCCGGGCGTCACAAGAGTGGCCAAACTGACCATAGACCACTCTTATAACAATAGCGAGTATATTCATGAAACATTGTGAAGAAAGAGCCGTCGCACGACATGTTTCGGAGTAAAATCGAAATTGTCCCCTTTGCAGGTTCCCTGTTTACATTTGGAAGCTTCCTGGGGATGTCGGCATGGAAGACTAAGTTTTGGAAAAATCGCTATGAGACTCGTTATTAGTGTGGCAATATTGTTTTATACTGTTTGATAGGGGTTCCATGGAGAAAAATTGAATAAATGGCGAAATACCCCAAACACCAGTTTGCTGGTACCCCAAGGGAATCTGGAATAATTCCGGAACCATCCAGAAATTCCGAAAAACTCAATGTGCAGCCAAAACTAGAATAAAAATTGGACCTTGTGTCAAAATTTCATCGAGATTGGACAAAAAATAAAAAAGTTATGATTTTTTCAAAATCAAAAATCGCTTTCTCAAAGAGCTTGGCCTTTTGGGTGTTAACATCACTACGAAAACTACGGAAAACATTTTAAAATAATGAACAAACACCTGCTGAATCTGTTCTTTGTGGATTGATTTCGAATCAAAATATCAAAATTCGTACAGCTATTATTAGACTGAACGTTTAAAAGCAGACCAATTCACTGGACCACCACTTTAATAGTTCAATACGCACCTTGAGAAGGGATCCATTTGATTTATATTGCGCCGATCTTACTCTATTCATTGCGATTTGAAGTTTAAGCAAAGCCACTATGATACAATTATGGTCAACACAAGACATTTTTTGTTTACTGGGTGCCGATTTATACTTTTTACTTCAATGGCCAAAAAGTTTACTGTCAAGTATTTGAACAGGATAAGATAAATTATTTATCATTTAATTACTTCAAACACCCTTTTTGCCTTTCTCGTACAACAAAGTTGTACCGAAAGGCTATCATTTCACTCCAAAATCGAACTTTTTATAGAAGTCTCGGAGAACCATGATGTTATATACCAATCGACTCAGCTCGTCGAACTGAACAAATGTCTGTCTGTCCGTGTGTATGTGTGTGTGTGTGTGTGTGCACATGAAAACCGAAAAACATTAGCCACTTTTTCATATAGTAATTTTTAACCGATTTTCTCGCAACAAGTTGCATTCGACAGGGGACAAAGCCTTGTTGATCACTATTGAATTTGATAACGATCGACCATTGCGTTTAAAAGTTATTAAGAAAATGGAATCGAACTATATAAGCGCCATATAAGGTTGGTGTCTTGGCTAAATGCGAGAAAGGCAGTATCACCACTCGGTGAATTAAGTTGGTTTTTATTTTCAGGTGTTGAACGGATTTTGTTACCCCATGGTACTTTCCACATAACATTGTTTCTGAATCCAGTTTTGGCTCGAATGTATATTTTCAAACTCTAGAACCGAGACATGGATGTTTAATTCAAGAATTTCAAACATCATCTATGTGCCAAAATGTGTTGTGGATGACAAAGCCTCAATTTCGAAGAAAACCCGCGTTGTGCTCCACTTTGTTATTTATTATGCTAAAAGGAACTCTCAAAGTAGCGGCCGTCAACGAACCGGCCTAATAACTTCCCACGAACTCATTCACTAATGGTGACAAACGGTGGAAGATCTAGGATATCACTTTGAAGGTGGCATTAAGAATGGTGATCGCTCGAAAGTTCTCAGAACAAAAGTTCTCAGTTCTTGAGAACGGCACAGCTATTTCATCTCTTCGCACTCCGCTTCTTCCAGGCGGCGTTTCTTCTCCTGAAAAATGCAAGTATGCTGTCTCCGCTTTTGTCTATAACGTTCCACGTTCTGCCGGGTACCATGCTGCAGCGCTACCGCCAGCGCTGCGTCCTTCTCCTCCAGAATCTGTCTGTTAAGGGTATGCGATAAGACACTTTTTCCAAACGAAACGAAACGAAATTTAAAATGTCTGTGTTGATTCGAAACGAGACGAAACGAAATATATATTTACTTTCGAAAATTCGAAACGATACGAAATCAACGTCCATTTAATTCGAAATTTTTCGAAACGAAACGAAATTTTTTTCGCGGAATTTTTATTGAATTGATTTTACATTATGTACGCAATTCTTATTTCATTTTCATTTCATTTCAAAGTCTAATAACTGCTTTGCGACCAATTGAATTTTGGTAACAGAAGAAGCAGTCTGTGATAAATCGCCGTGTTCCCGTTTATCATTGGCGATAAGGCAATATCCCAGCATTCGTGCAGAGGGTGCTCCTGAATCTGATCAATTTTATATAATTTCAGCTTTATATACATTCTACAAAAATATAAAAAATGTGGGATTTTTTTCTGATTTAAATTCTATTTAAAACCTACTTCATATTCATTTATCAGCGTGGTTTTTTGGTATTGAGCTAAATGAAAACCAGAATATGGGAATGTAGAATGCGTAGATAGAGAATTGTTAATAGCACGCATTTGCTCGCTATACGATACGAATCCCCTGCTCCTTTTTAAAATGCACAAAATTTGTTATTATTATTATTATCTTTATTTGTAAGGTTTTCGGCCCTGGGCCGGTTCACCTCGTACAAAAATATGTCTTTCAGATTGCATTTAAAGAAATGTGATCTCAAAGTTTTTACGGCAGCAGTTGCCAGGTATAAAAAATAATAATTTTTCCTTTCTCATACAAAAAGTTGTACCAAAAGGCTACCATTTCCTTCCAAAATCAAACTTTTTGTAGGAGGCTCGGAAACCCATAGTCTTATATATAATCGACTCGAGGAACCAACCTATTGTCTTTTTGTCCTTGTATATGTGTTTGTGCATATGAGGCATGCAAAAATTGTTGTCGAATTTTCATCCTCAACCGACTTCAATTGAGTGCAAGAAACAGCTGCTATGAACAGTATGAGCCGGTTACGCCCTTACAGTCAATTGGAATGCTCTGTATCTCCGTGAGCGCCACGGGAAAGGAATCTTTGGTTTGTTGAAAAGATAATTCATGTGAAGCCACCTTGGTAAGCGACTAAATATTTATTGTAAACGAAGTTATTTTGAAAACTCGAAGACGAAAACCTTGGTTCAAATCAATCCAACACAAAATCATGTGCTTCGTTTAATGTTTTCCTTAGGGCCTTCTTAACTCTTAAACGGTGCTTAGTCATGCGCTTAAATCTGGTTTGAGGCATAAGAGGTGAAGAAGTTGGCCTTTAATAAAAAAGAGGCGCTCTAAAAATACTTCACAGGGGCCTCAGGAATCCACGCCACGACTTTGCCTCTTTGACAAAGTTGTACTGATCTAATTCATATCTGATTACATTTACACTCTGAGCCTGACGTCTTAAATATTGAGTCGGATCACTTTAAAAAAAATGGGATAGAATAGTTAAAGATATTTTTCGTTTTCTGTTGTAAACATCTAACGAAACGCAGAAGACGTTTTATAGACGAAAACTGAATACGTAGGAGAAACCGAAAAATGTTGAACGGCTAATTTTGTCGCCTATTGATGAACTCCCATAAGAAATGCACGTGCGTTCAACAATAGGCGAAGAAATTAGCCTTTCAACATTTGGCGAATTACTCTATTTGTCGACTCATAATGGGATTTTGTAGTAGAAAAAATTGTATAACATTAAGTTTTGAAAACAGCTTTATGATTTTGTTCAGCGGCGCAGCCAATTTTTTTGATAATACACGACTGTACGAGACGGCATGGTTCTAAATTTGTTTCGAAGTTCCGCGGAATTCCGTTAAACTTCGTTATAGGCTAGTTTTGTCTAGCGATTTTTTTTAATTTTACGAAACGAAACGAAATCAATAATTCAGATTTCGCCATGCCCAAATACCGCGAAATTCCGCGGAATTTCGTTTCGAACCACCTGAAACGAAATTTTTCGAAATACCGCATATGCTTACTGTCTGCACTCTTCTTCGAACCAATCGTCTCACATACCCGACGTTGTTCTTCGCTGCGTCGTTAAAATGGCTGCTTTAACTATATTCCAGCAGTCCTCAAGAGGGGCCCCATCGAGCTCACCCTCTTCCGGCAACGCTGCCTGATGCTACGCGTATGCAGTGGCGACATCAGGTTGCTTTAGTTGCTCTAGGTCGTACCGTGGCGGTCGTCGGTACCGAACATTGTTGATGACGGATAGTTTTGGGCGCAGTTTAACCATCACCAGATAGTGGTCAGAGTCGATATGTCCTTACGTCGATAATGTCGGAGATGTGCCGTCCATCAGAATGTGGTCGATTTGTGATTCTATCTGCAGTGATGATCGCCAGATGAACTGATACGGAAGGCTGTGTTGGAAGTAGGTTCTGCGAATGGCCATATTCTTGGAGGCAGCGAAATCAATTAGTCAATAGTGTACGAGACAGGCAAAAAGTGCTGCAATCCTGACATTCGCTTAATTTTGAATTAGCACCAGGCCTAACTCTTCCAACCAAAAAAAAAATTGCGGGTAAGGGAGAACTTACTGCATTCTTCGTCATCCCTATGATCTATGTAACAATCGTGATTCGTACAACTTAAAGCTATGACGTTAACACGATTTACTTTGGTGCACAGAAAGTCGTGACCCAACTCAACATAACCTCCTTTAGCCATAATCCTGTTTTGTAGCCACCGATTTTACCGCTAAGTTAAGTAAGGCTCCTTTCATAAGTAAAGCATTTTTTTAATTTTGATTTAATTTCATCCCTTGGTCACCTTGAAGCACATTTCTTGTGCTTCAAATATAGTGACAAAATAGTAAAAATAGATGATAATGAGTCTCATCGGCTGTCTCACTTATGACCGAAGAAAAACAAGTGCCAGCGGTACAGGTTGACATTGGTCCGCTAACCACGGGTGAGGCTCCACAACATCAGTGCCAATGGATGATGTAACGATTCAAGTACGGTTAAAAACCTTTCAAGCAGTGAAGCAATTTCATAGTTGGTAATGTGAATGTATAATGCAGCGCGATCGACTTTTGCATGCATATCTTAATGCAGCTCATTAATTGGTACTTGCATGATCAAGATCGTTTTAGCGTGGTAATAAAAACAACACCTCTAATTATTCGTTTGTTCGATATCCTACGTATGCTTCATAAACGGTCTTTGAAATTGATTTCGTTTCATATGCGTTCATCAAACAATTGTTTTAAAAACTAAACACGTTACTGTCGTTACTTTCGCTTTCGTAAAGAAACACCAAAAATTCAATCTAACTGACTCAGATGTAGGCCGTATTTCCCGGTTAATTGATCTGTTGCCGCATATAATCAACGTGAACCCGTATACGCCAATACAAAAATTATTAGGATACAGTTGAGCACGTACATTCATTTGTACAATTAGTAACAGTTCAGTCTCAAGTATACTACTGATGACAACATCACAGTTAATTTTGAAATACTTGTATCTGCCAATTTTCATTACATAGAATGACTCGTTCAAGCTATCAAAATACACAAATCAAGCGCGAGTAAAAGCCCACCACAATCGTGCACTACTAATTCCATGTTTGTGCAGGAAAGTTAAAGCCTTTCTGAAGAACTTTGCCACACGTAAACGTTAAAAATGAGCCCGACTCATTTACGAGCGTGCTATTAAAAATGAAAATGATCTCCTTTCTGTAACGAAATGTAAACCTTCATCTGCTCAAATGATGACTACTAAAAGTTATCATCTGACAAATCGAACAATTTTATGAATGGGTCTTCGCCGAACTCATCAATCATGTGCAATGCAAACAGTTTATGCGTAGTTCCTGGGTACGCCAAGGTAGCACTTATCCATTGCCAAAGGTTAATCTTTTCCAGTTTCTGAATGAATCGTACGGACTGAGCAATGAACCGCAAAACTGCAATATCGTTCATTGTAATTAGACCTGTGCATTGCAGTGGCTTAAATGTGGGAGAACGGTTGTGATGCATGGCGTACAACGAAGTGCAGTATATTACCTCTACGGTGCTTATGTTTTTGATGGCCACCCAGCAAATCCACCTACACGAGAAATGATCCGTCAAGCACACCGGTCCACCCGGATTCAAACGGACGGTATTGGCAGGGAGACGTTTTTGACGGATGGATGAATGCTTCGCACGGTGTGGTTTGATGTTGACGATTGTTTACCACGTCAGTATGTGTGCTTGATGGCGAAGCAGCAGAGCGACCGCAAAACCGTATTCAAATTAAGCTAATCGGTTGCAAAAATGTGGTTTCCGGTCAGTTTGCAAAGCGTTTTTTAATCATTTCAATGCAATGGTTGGGTTGACTGATGCTCCACGATGGCTTCAACCACTAAATGACTAAATTAAGTTATTTTTATGCATATAAATAATTTTGCACGGTGAAATAAACACGTTGATTCATGAATTTAGAATGGCGATGTTTAATATGAACGAGTAAGCTAACAAGCATTATTAGGTATGTTGATATTCAGTGGCGCCGGGAGTGGGTGGGACAAGTAGGACATCCCAAGTAACAATTTTCATGCCTGTTAGATTTATTTAATTCTTATAGCGGATTTATGAAAGCAGTCACCAAGGCTAGTTGCTCAGATTTATTGGCGATCTTATTGCTATCAATAAACCTCTAATAAATCTGTTCGAAAAGCTTCAAACGTCAAATGCCGACTGGTCTTGTTAGCAGCTCTACGGTTGTAACGAAGAGCATAATAAGTCTAATATTCAAAGCTTGATCAAAGCCATAATTTTGGGTCGTAATGTGGTCAAATGAATAACCCCAATAAGAATATTTATATTGCAAAGGGTTTATAACGGTGTTTAATAAGAGCAACATTTTTCTGATCGAAATCTATGATGGCCATATTGGAAATGGAGAGCCATCTTCAAGTCAGTGAAATTTATCACTGGAATTTATGATTAGACGGTATTTTCGCCGCAAAAGACAGGTTTTTGGTGCAGGATATAAAAAACAAACATATTTGAGTGTAATATTAATTAATTTAGTGAAGATTTACGTTATTGATGTTATAATAATTTTAAATTCATTGTCCAAAACTATATTATTTTGCGGGCGCGTAGTGCTTAATCTCATTTTTGCACTAGCTTTCACCATGAAATCGAGCGCGCACCTCATTTCCATGAAAGTACATCGAAAAAAAACTTGAAAAAGTATTATTTTGTAGTCATCCTCATCATGATTTTCATCAACACTTTAGTTTGTTATTATTTGTTTGCAAGATTTTGTTTCTCTTTTTTCAAAGCAAATTTTTGACAGCTGCCGCAGCCAAATTCCCTTTTTTGCGGGCGGCTTGAAACGGATTTTTATATACTCTTATAAGAGGTTTATAGTGGTAATCTAGAGAGGGCCATTTGGACATATCTTACTCTTATAGTGGTCATCAAGAGGTAATCATGTAGTAATGGGTTTTATTGTCAGTTCTTATAATTCGATCTTGAAAACCATTTCTAGAGCGGAATAAAACTTGAAATATTACTTGGGATGTCCTACGCACGAATTTTCCTGGGTGGGACAGTCAAAGCCTTGTCCTACCCATGATTATTGGTAGAAAAAATGAAGCCAGTGATTTCAAATTTACTCAGAGTATTTAAAATAATCATAGAGTTTTCCTAGATCCTAAAGGAATAGACTACTGATTATTTTTTAGGACTTTTAGCCCTTTATAATCTCGAAAGCGTTCAAGATGTCTAAAGCGAGGATCTTTTCGATAATCTTGTAATTTGGGTTCAATGATTTAGTAGTTTATCAATATTTTGGAATTCAGCATCTGTAATGATTTATTGCCAATCTACTGAATGATCGAACCTAGATTACTAAATAATCAGAAATATCCTTGCTCTAAAAGTTTTACAGAGTTAAAAAAAGCTGTTGAAATCAGCAAATGGGAATAATTAAAATTTTTGAAAGTATTGATAAATGAAGTGCGTTTAAATGAATTTTCGGAAACCCAAGAAAAAAGGTTTTATACAAACCATAAAAGATTTATTGAAATCTGAGGAACCACTAACATCACAAAGTCCACTTGAATCTGGCCCGTAAGAAATTTTGAGCTCTCAAAAGATTCTTTGACAATCATACGATTTCTTAAAAGTTCGCTTTGGATCGCTAGATCCATAACCAATAATAAGCAATAATTGATTGAAACCATTGAAGATTTATATAAATTTCTGTGATCCATGACTTCTGCTGGAAGCTTGTAAAAATGTTCGATAATTGAGAATTCAAATATGTATGTCATGCTTCTTCTTAGTTATCCTTAAGCAATCTTGGAAAAGCAACATTTTTCCAGAGAATCGTAGAAAACTTCTCAAATTATTCTTTCCGCTAAGATTTGTTTAAGTCCAGATTATTTCTGGAATTGATTATGTTGCTGCCGCAAGCAAAACTGTCTTATATTGATATGGATTTCATTTCAACATGGGTCGGTAACTTTCACGCTTTTTGCGGCATTATAAGTAGAATGTGCGACGCTGTAGCCAACCAGGTATCCAGGTAGGTTAGTATAATGTGCATCGATTTCGGGAACAAGCTTGGTGATCTAGTGGCTACCGCTTCTGCCTATAAGCAGGAGGTCGTGGGTTCAATCGCATGCTCGTCCTTTTCCTATGCTGTTTATCTTAGTTCTTTCTGTGTTTCTTGTTCTACCGAAACTATTTCTTCTGCTATACCTTCCACACTAACAGCTCCAAAACCTTCCGTGGCACCTATTAGAGGTCGTAGAGTTCTCTGCACCTCTGTAGTAAGAGATGCAGCTCTCGGTGGTCACGGGTTGAAGTGTAGTATCTCATGCCATAGCCTAGGCTTGTAACACACACGAATTTTTGCGAATCGCTTAAGGCCAATGCTAATACCACAACTATTGCTCAAACTGGCATTTCCTATTTGTCCTACCCACGACTCGCAACGTGGATGCGCCTCTGTTGATATTGTTTAAAATGATGATACCGCTTATTACAAATATTCAAAACATGCTGTAGGAGCGAATGGCTACAAATTTACATGGCGAGCACCGTATTTCCGTAACATTTTTCTTCAATAATGCAGTTTAATTCAATCAGGCACTTGGATATTTGGGGAAGAGGTTCGGTTGTGGGCACCCCTACGTATCTTTCGACAGAAAACAGATGCTTTCATTCTAACAACTGTCATTTGTTTGCTATAGTAATACGATGGTTTTGATCAAAATACCAAACCAGATAGACATCTCTTTTTTGTACTATGAACAAATTATTTTTATTTCAACGCGAAAGTTTTCTTTTCTTCTTTCAAAGTGTCATAAAGTGAAGTGGTTAAATTGAAAAAGTGAGTTCCAATACGTATTCAAACGGTGAATTAAATCTATGCTATAAAATTTTCAGCAAGATTTTTTCATCACATTGCAAAAACGATTCTAAAATCCGTTCTTCTTATTGACAAATTATTCAAAATCGCAGTATTATTTTAACAAACTAATTTTAATTGTATTTTACGCAGTTGTTTTATTTAATTATTCAGAGAGAATTGATAAGAATAACTAGTTTAAGACTAAAATAAAAACTTCTCCTGAAGTATTAGAAATTTTCCATAAAAAATAGGAAATCGCCAATGAAGAAGTCACGGTATAGACAATAAACAAAAATAAAATAGCACTTTCAAAAGCAAAAATCACTATTATGAGAGCAGAATTTTCTATGAAGAAATCAAAATGTTACATTTAAAAAAAATACAAAATTTTCATAAATTTTCAAAAATCTCTAGGAACACGGCAGGTATTTTCGTCTGTTCGTCGTTCGCTTTTTTTTTAAACTCATACGTACCAAATGGTAAGCTCAGGAGAAACATTCTGCTATAGTGGACTTCTAGCAAATGTACGTTGCTTTCGTTGGTTTTAGCCCCTACGACGATGGACGGAAATACTTGCCGTGTCGCTACTAGCAATAAAAAAAAAATAACAAAATTATTAACAAAATATTTTTTTTCCTCAAAAAACAAAAAAAATTATAGTTGCTTTCTATAAAAAATAATGAAAATTTCCATGAAGAAAAATAAAAAGCAATAAAACTGAGCATTTTCTCCATAGATGACCTTTGGTGGTTTTCAGCTCCACACCTACGGCATAGCTTACTGCGATCAGGCCCCTTGCAGTCATAGGATTTATGACCGTGGCCTAGGCATCAGTAACAGGACTGAATTGGTTGGCTGGTGCTCAACCAGCGCACCGACCAGCCCACTTTCAGTTTTGCCTTATCCAGCACCTTATTGGCCTCAGCCACAGGTACTTGGAATGAGGGATGCATTCCCGCATAGCCTTTGCGTAACCAAATCGCGGATTCCTTGATCTCGGCATTGCACTGATCTCTCAGTGCGTCTTCCAGGTCTCCGGCCTCGGTTATCTCATCCAGACCCTTGCACTGGATGTTCGAAACTAGGCATAGGGCTCTAACTTGAACCCCATTTCCCAGGACATCCTCTGTCAACTTTTCATATTAAAACTCTTCTGAGCAGCATCCCGCTTCAACACGAGAATCATCTCGCCTTTCCGCGTTCGACGGATGCAGCTAACATCTCCTCCTAGACTAGAGAGCTTTTCGTTGCATCTCATAGTCTTCAAAACGTTAGCGTAGCTTTTATCGTCATTCTTGAAGATAATCGCCTCACCTCTGTCTTTTCGCTTGCCACTGCCATTGGAAGGCGCATTCTTTTTCTCACGGGCTGTACCCTCTTTGGCAGTGGCTCACTCCGCTCCATTTGACGCACTCCTTGCGGTTTGTTGACGAAGCCGCTTCGCCATTGTGTGATTCACGACCTCCATCCACGGCAGGTTCTCCTCCCGGTGGTCCTCAGTTACCCTCTTTAATAGAGGCACTGTTTTCCGTTCATCCTTAGGGCCAACTGTCCGCTCAATCCTTTCCGGGCGAGTTTCCGCTTTTCTTTTCCTAAGCGGCACTGTAACCCTTTTAGCTACATTCAGGTCCGCCACCTGCATGACCTTACTTAGCTTCGGAGTTATACCGCTGATGGCCATCTGCTTTTGGAGTTCCGCAACATGGCTTCTCCTCAGTAAGGAGATGAAACTCCGATCCGGCCTTCTTCTTGGCCGTCACCGCCAGGTTCACCGCCGACTCCTTCTCCTCAGTAAGAATGCGGATCTTATGCTCCGCCTTCTTACTGGCCTCTAGCAAAGTCTTCCTCTCCGACTTCGCCTCCAAAACTGAAGCGAGGGTTAACACTCTCGTGTTCAAAGCCAGATCAGCGCTAGTCAGGAAAGAGTATTGTGAGCCTGACAACTGTGTGACAGGATTGTACAGCGTGCTACAAGGCCCGCCACGGTTTTATTGGACGGAAGACAGCCTTGGACGGGTTAATGGTCAGGCTGTCTTCGCCGTTTCAGGTGGTGCCACCCAGCCTTACTAAGAGAATAGAATGTCCAGACTAACAACCCTTGCTTCACAAATATTGTAACAATCAAAAATATTGTAACAATCCATCATTCGACGGTTTTACGGAGGTAAAATCATTAAAAGGCGACCCAAACGACCTAGTTGCGGTCAAGCTGCGTCATAAACTGAAGATAACTAATCTGAAGAAAGCAAGGAAGGTATTGAATCTTTTCAAGCGTCAACTGAATCCTTCAATCCCAGGGGTCTGATGTTTTGGTTGTGTTTTCGTAGTATGATGCAGTCTCTTTTCTTCTACTTGTCGTTTATGCAACTGTCAGTGTGGAATGTCCAATGTTGGCTACGAACACTGGCGGAGACAGAGGTGGGGCACCACCCAACAAACAACGACAAGCTACAAATAAGCATCTAGGTTGAATTATTGTTTATTTGTGATCTGTGCAGCTGGATAAAATGGATGCTGAATAATTTGCTAGACAGATTTCATTTCAGCATTTAATCTAACTAATATTCGACATGGCCTATTTATTTGCTTACTAACTTTATTTGAAGTCGAACTTACGTTTTCGTTTTATCACATTTTAGCACATTGGGGAAGTTTAACAATGTACTGAACTAATGATTTTTAAAGTTCTCTGTTCGACTATGATGTGATGCTCTGAAAGGGTGGTCGAATTGAGTTTGAATAGTAATTTAATAAGCAGACATTAGACATCCTTCTTAACCTTTGTCCTTCTTAACCATTGGATTTCACATTTATCTGATCTATCGCACAGTGGAAAAAAAACATGCTTTTTCAGTTTGAGAGAAAATCTGGATTCTAGATCTGGGAAATTTGTTTTAGCTTAGCTTAGCTTAGACTGACTGTACATATCAATGGTTGCTACTCCGTGATTGATCAGAACTGGTGCAAATTGCACTACGATCCAAGTGAATAGTGGTTGGGATTTACCAACTATTCTCGAAGTGCACGTTTCAGCAGCTCGCAAATGTTGATCAATAACGGCGCCGACCAAGTCCTTACAGTCAGTTGGGAAAGGGAGGGAATGTGAGTGTGTGGTAATTGTTGCTACTAGAGACCGAGAATACCTCTGCATCTCCACATTTACCACGGGAAGGAAGTAGTGTTAGTTGGGTGGGGTAATCAGTAACATAGATCAGGGATTCACAATGGAAAGTGATGTGACCTATGAAACTTCTACACAGCAGTATTAGCATTTCCTTAATTTGTACAATTGTTCATTCTTCGCGAGAATAAACAATCAATCGCTCAAAGTGAGCGATTGTTCATTTAATTTCGGATTAGGCGCCCGCGTTATCATTTAATTAACGTAAGAAAAGTAAAAAAGAAACGGGATTAAAATTGAAAATAATTGATAGTAATCGGAAAGCTAATGTTATTCAGCAACCCTTATTTTATCTCTATTTGACGTTAAGAAAGAATGTAAGTTTACGTTCATTTTACATGTCGTTTATTTTGCATTACTTTCGCGCGCGTATGTGTGTCACTGACCAGTATACCGTAATCAGGATCTCACTGGTATTAATCCTGATGTGCCGGTTGGCACTCGTGTTGGGCTTGTGCGCTTTGAGCGGCACACGGTCGCTTCCCAGTCTACACAAAACCGCACATGGTGCAATACAAGATGCTAAATTGGAGACGATATACATACATGTTGTGTGGAAAAGTACCTCTATCGCCTGCACTTCAGCATCCTACGCGACACCATATACGTTCATGTGTTGACCGGGTTTGATAGGGCCTGCTTATGGACACATGCAGCTTTTTGTAGAGGTTTAACAGAGCCCACTGTCAAACCCCACCACATCCTAGGCAGGCCCCCTAACTCGCAGTGGCCATGGGGAGGGGTCGTCAAGCCCTTGGACATAGTCCCTGCTGCCCCTTCTGGATTCTAGATCTGGGAAATTTGTTTTATAGAAAAAAAAAAAAAATAATGATTTATTTTCAAGACATGCTTTTTATTTTCGTGATTTATTAAACTGTCGTAGATGATAACGAACAAAACTGCTGGAGCAATAAAAAAATCATGCATTCATGCGGAACTAAATTTACTAAAAGCCGGACATAACGCCGTTGAATAACATCGGAAAATTATTGAATCTTTGATGTGTGGAATCTCAATATTATCGCATAGATGTTGATCTTTATTGCGGCGAAATTGGAATACATAATCTTTTGCATTTGACAATCATATCGCAACCGATTATCAAGAGATTCTGAGGAAGGCCGAATATAATATAAATTCATAAATAGCATTGGGGACGGATTTTATTTTATCGTTTATCGACATTATTTTTACGTATTTTTCCTAGTGTGCGATGGTTATGACTGGCTGAACAATGGTTGAAATAAAAATCTTGTACAGTTATTAACAAACTGTAGTTTGACAGATCGACTTATTGAATAAGAGTCCAATTATGATTCATATTCAGCAATGAGATTATTTTTGTTATGCATTGAGTGAGCCATATCTAACAAATCAAGGATGGCGCAGATGACAACGTTACCGGCGGATGATCAAATGACAGCAGTTCGAGACCCGATTTAGGAAAATTTTAAAATGATTATATGAAAATAGCAATTGCTTCAAAATACGTTCATTGGTGATCTTACTGATGTTACCTTCTATGCGTTATTATTTTCGAAGAATTCACATGTAGCTGAATTGAGGCTTAGTAAAATGATTATTAAAGGTTTAACGAATCAGTTAATAAAGTTGTTTTTCAAAATAAGATGTTGTAGTTGTATAACTTAGCCAAAATTGTGTGAACAAAGCTTGAACAGAAGTTGTGATAAGAAATAGTACAGACATAATTCAACACAGTGCTGAATTAAATCATCACACTGATGTTAGCTTAACTAGTGAATATTTGTTGGGTACGCGATGCAATCACACTATCACGATGTGCCCCATCAAAAAACAATAGCTGGCTCCGCTTGTGGCTACGAAACAAACTGTGATGGTGCAATACAAGTGTCAGTCCCGTGTTTGATCCGCGATGTGACGAGAAAAGCAGAGGTTTTCATCTGGATTCAGGAAAAAACGATGAAACTTGCCTGTTTTTACGTCTAGGTCAGGAAGGCACCGGCCCGGAACGACAAACAAAATATGTAAGTCAAAAGAGGTGCAGATAATCAATTAGTTAAACTTAATTAAATTAAAATTCCTTTCCCTTAGTTGTAGCAAATAGTAATTGTGTGTGCTATTGTGAAAAGGCGGTGTGTTCTCGTGTGTGGCTTTGTGCAATTGAAGGTAATTCGTGCTATTTGTAATATTTGTAATGTTAAATTAACACGTGAAACGTGTAACCAACAATTCCAAGGTTTCTTGCCAAGCCGTTCGACCGTCCGCGACATCACAACTGAACTCCCATTTCTGACCCCACCATCAGGCTCAGAAGGCTCCCGGGGCACGCCGGAAGAGGGACGCTTTCGTTTCACCACGCTCCCTAGGCAGGACGTACAGCAAGCGCAATCGCATTTCCGTTCCCCTAGTGACTACTAGGGAAACCTCGACGCACGTGTTGCGTCGCGCGCAAATCGAGTAAGTTCAAGCTCTATCTGGTAAAATGGCGAATGTCGCAGGAGAGGATTCTCTTCGCCGACTTCCCCTCTTTTAAATAAAAGTGACAAGCAGTGGATTTCTTCGCGGTTTATCACCTCAGAATGCAAGTTTTCATTGTTTTCTTTCATTCTGAGGGGAAAAACTGCACCGAAGTCATCTGCTTGTCACTTTAATTTAAAAGAGGGGAAGTCGGCGAAGAGAATCCTCTCTTGCGACATTCGCCCTTATTCCAGATAAAGCTTGAGTTATTCCGATGATCGAGTGAACCGACCGCCAACCAGCAGCAGAAAGGCAATCCGCCTACCCCCGGCGGCAACAGAGCATCTTCGTCGTACGAGAGCGCAGCAGCGAATTCACCGCCACCCTCTTTCCGTTCATCCGGCGGCGTCATCATCGTCACCAAGCAAAGGTCGTGAGTACCCCTATATTATGTTCATGCGCATGACTATTTAATTCGCGCCGCAACATAGCTCACGTTGCGTGGCGTGCACGGCCGTTTTTATAAGACCGTGAAATCAAATTTTGTGAATCGAAAACCCGTTGCGTTCGCAGGGCAAACAAGAGATTCGAGATAGCTCGTTGATAGTTATGCACACCTAGCCAAAGCACACACACGATAGGTAGACAGGGACCATAGCATGGGACAGGTTGAGAGAGAATAGGAAGAGAAGAGCGAAGAGAAATGAACACTGATGTAGAAGGATAGAAAGTAGAAATAAAGCTCAAAATTGTTCGGATAAAAGCTAGTTTGTTGCGTATGTGATGTCGAAACATTTCCGTTGTACAGTATAAGAGATGAGGAAGCGGACAAATAGATCCACGCAATAAATGTTGATCCCAATTAAGTGAAATGAGTTGAGTGTTTTTCATGTCACACGTGTCCCGTTTGTAGTTTTTTGTTGTAGAAATTGTTTTACTGGGGAGGTGGGCTCCGAAACCAACCGGGCAACTTTTTAGTCGGACACGGGTCGGTTCGATTGGGAATTTCGGGATACTTGCCGGTGATGATAAAACCCCCTTTATATAATTCATCACTGGCCGATAATTATAATCTTGTTCTAGATAATTATATTCATAAACCGCATTAGTAGCGTTTCTTTTTGTGGACAGTTTCAGTCAGCCATCTTACTTCCCGGACCAAATTTAAAAACTGAGCCTTCTTCCCCTGAATGGTCTCAACGGTCGGGCAACCCAAATATTGGTGGATGGTCTCCCTCGGGAGTGACGCTTAAGCCATCTCACTTTTAAGCCATTGATATTGAGCCTTTGTCAGTAACTTGGAGTACAGTTTCCGGGACCGTGAATTTTCATCGAGAACTAAAATAGTTTTGTTCTAGCGTATTTTTTAGTACAGATCCTCTAGACAAATGACCTTTATGTGGTGAGTTTTTTTGGATTGACAACCTTATTTATTCTGCAGGGCGGCTTAGACCTTCCTACAGTTTTTTTTATTGGCCACGCAAAATTTGAACAACTTTTTACAACAATGACCAAATGCTTTCGTTTTTTTTTCACAGTACAAAGCCATGAATATGCTTAATGATCTGTACTGATGAAAATGTCAACATTCCATCAAAGTTTTAGGATATTTGGATTTGAAGTTATTACCTCAATATGGGGACACTTGATCCCCCATTAGTCACCCATACAAAAATTTGAATCTGTTGTAACAAACAGAAAAACAAACAATAAACAAATGTAAATCTGTTCTCAGGCTTCTAATTTAGATTTGGCAGAAGTGATGAAGGGTTGGCAGGACAAATTATTTATTGCGTAGATATCATAGAAAGGGGATCAATTTTCCCCAAATTTTAAAATTGCATGTGCTGTCGAATTCAATAACAAAAATCGTTCATGTATACGCACAGCAATTCGAAAATTCCGCGTGTTTCGAAGGAAAAAATATTTAAAAAATCTGAGGGCACCCTTTTAATTTTATCAAAGCAAGTTCTTGAAGAGGGATCAATTTCCCCCGAATATTTTGAAAGTCAATTTTTAACATCACTCCAAAAAATCGATTGTGTTTCAATAACAACAATAATTTAAGAACTGTCATCCATCAGTAAAGTTGAAAACCATAATTCTTAGAGAGTCTGTGTGGAAATCGCGTATGGTTATTTATTTTTGGCTGTGATACATCGGAAATCAGAAAATGGGGTCAAGTCTCCCCAGTCTCCCCTATTGGGTGACGCAATTTTTCCAATTTTCGAAAAACTGACCGCGATAAAAATACAGTGTAAACAATACGCTCTAAACTACTTCTAACTAAATATTCAAGAGAAATATGCTCAATGGATAATTTTCTACAGCGTGGTGCAATTTGATTGTTTGGGACACCCTTTACTCGAGAACGAGCTGGATTTGAAGGAAGAGAAGTTGGTCCCACCATTGCACAAAATCTCATGAGAGATGTCAAGGGTAAAGTACGGGCATTTAGTCATGAAGAGAAAGTCCTATAAACCATTGAAATAGAAAGCTACCCATAATGTTGTAGTTTATTCTCTAAAATTTTTAAGGAAAATTCGAATGGAAAATAATTTTTGGCAATAATTTTTATGTGTCGCATTTTTATCGACTTTTTATTCACTTTTGTGCAGCCGGATAGTTTATTAGGGAATTCTCATGTCGTTGAGCCGGGGATCGATCGTTTTCCAAATGTCGTCGATTATAGGTCAGTATCCGAAGGGTTTGTAATTGTGTGTAGCCAGATCGTTAAATTTTATTGATTAGGTTGATGTATTTCATAGAATTTATGAGGTCCAGTACATTGTTTCGTAAAACGGTTGTGGTGTTGTTGATATCGTTGGACAGCTTAGAACAGGCCTGCCCAACCTTTTCAATCCACGGGCCAATTTTCAGAATTAACACCTGCTGGTGGGCCAGCAAATATTCGGCAAATATTTTTTATATATTTTCAAATAACCAATTTTTCATTTTTCCAGAATAGCCAAAAAAATCTAAAAAAACTAAACACGATTGAATTGCGTTCAAAAATTCAGTTTTTTACGTAACAAGTATTTTGATCGAAAATTTAATGAGAAACATGAAATTGTTGTCTACTCTCCAGTAATCGACGCATATTGTTTTCGCAATCGGTGACCAAAATTCGCAAACAGGATTCCAAATCGATTGAACAATCGCCTATATTGTACGTGGGGTTAGTGTGACCCGTACGGAGCATGGACAAAACAATCTGTTCGCGTCGGTTCTTCAGGTCGTCTCCCGGAAGAATGGTTATTTTTCACCATCCGGCAGAACAACTTGTGATGGTGCCATTCAGTCTCCAAAGCTGCCGATACCCTCGATACCTCAATTTCAATGTGTTTCGTTCTAAGTACAGCCATGGCCTTGAAGATGGCCGCGGATTCTTAAAAGACCGAGCAGAAGTTCCGTAGACAGTAGGAATAATCTTCCATGCCGCCAGAGGCGACAACAATGTCGATCCTATCTTTGACTTTGACCTGTGCGTGAAATGGATTTTAGAAGCCAGTTATTAAGTTGAAATACGGTTGTTAAACAGGACCTGAGTCTGGGTGCATTGTTAGCTAGATCACGTAAACAGCAGGTGTTGTTGGTCTTTTCCATATAACTGATTTATTTGCTGCGGACGGTAGTAGTAGTCGTGTTCCAGAATGGCAGAACGCTAGCTACAACACATGCGGTATCAGTGAAGGAGTCCGGAGATAATTCTGATAGCTCGGTTGTAGCCCGATTAAGATCATCACGGAAGGTCAGCCGCATATCGACTGTCCATGATTCTAACGGTCTTTCTGGTGGGTATGACGGTACCATCGATGGAGATGGACTGAGGGGGCATTCGGTTGTTTGAAATGCAGACGTGGCGTGCGTTCTGACACATTTTTCTGCCGATATTTGATAGGCGGACTTAGCTCTTCACATCATTGACGGTAGCTTGGATCATTATTTGAGTGTATTTGGAATGTTTTCTTGTCGCAACTAAGAGGATGTAGTCCGCGTATACCAGAATAAAACTGCCTTTGGATAGCTCGACGAAAACAATCTTCATTGCGACCAGAAAGAGAGTAACTGCAATTATTGAACGTTGGGGGACTCCTGCTTCAACCTTCACCATTTTGGTCATATGGTTCCCGAGCAGAACACGGAGTGAGTGATTTTAGAAGAAATTCTTGTCGAGTTGGAATAGATTCTGGTGATTCCTCAAGAATAGATTCTGGTGATTCCTTTCCTTTACGTAAGGCGAAGTCCAACACTTTAAGCTTGGAAGCTTGGTTGTAATCTTAATAACGCCCGAAAGTGGAGTGGAACGCTGATATCTTCGTTGCCTTGTCCGGATGCGTTTTCCACAAGTTTTCCGGGTAGGACGACTTTAGTGGAAAATAATCAGCTATGGCGTCCGCAACTGGACCGCGTTTCACTACTCTGTCGATGATAAAATGAAACACGTGAAGCGTCGCTTCCCCTGGATGCACCTGGGGCGCATCCACATTCCACAATGTCATGCCACCGAAAAAGTATCTTTCTTTTACCCCTTTGATAGTTTGGAGATACCTGCTCCTGGCTTTCTGGTAAGCATAAAGGGAGACGGCATGTTCAGTACTTTGGAGTAAAACGCTCCTTTGTCCTTTCGGTAGTGGCTCACAGATACTTCGCACTTAATGAATTATCTATGATGGCCGGAGTTGTGCGATAGATAACTACAAAGTTGGTTCCACTTTCCAGCAAGTCATGGTCTGGCAGAGATGAGAGGCGAAGTTGGAGTTTGTTGAAAAAAAACTGAGGCGAAAGATGTGCCAGAGATCTACTAGAGGCAGGTTCTTTACCGCAGCCGATCTATGATTGCTGATGGGAGCAGGTCATTGCTCCTCTGATGGCGCGGCGACCCGATGAGCTTGGGTTGATGGAGGCGTTCGGATCTGTAGATCTTTTCGTAGAGTGTTGATGTAAATAAATCCAGACCTAGTAGTAGACAGTTCCGGTTGCTCGGGAACCCGCCTGCTGTTGGTCTCCTGCTGTCCTTACTACGGAACCGGAGTTTGTAGGGCGTGTTGGTGCATGTGAAGGGTTAGTTTGTGGTTGGGGCAACAGATGCACGTTTGAGAAGCTCATCCTGCTCATTGCTGATATGTTTGTCGTTTGTGTTGATACTATCGAAAAAGACGATAGCAGGTCTTGGGATGACTGGCAAAGGAGTGAAGAAGGCACACTAAGCTTGTTAACTTACTTCCCGAGCAGCACAAGTTAGAGAAAAATTGTTGCAGTAATTTGATTGTGACTAAATTTGGTCGCATATGCGTTACAGTGACCTAGATCGTATATGTTTGCTGCTAGGGTTAGTTCCTTTACTGATAGCACTCCGATTCGGGCCGAATCATCGCCATCACTGGAGCATTAGTTATTAAGCAATTTGAACTCCATTCAGTACTTATGAAATATGAACTCAACGATTTTTTTTATCCTTTTTCGACAAGATAGGAAACTGATGTCATATTTGAATTCAACCTCAATAGATTAATCAATTTATATTTCAGAGTTTAACCACAAAAAAAAGCTGTTCTTTTTCGTACCATTTCGTTGGTGTTATTATTCAAATTTTAAACAATTACTAATGCAATTATCTTCCTAGCATACCCATCAGCACCACACTATCTGCCGCCTAGTAAGGCCAATGTCGTGGAAGCGTCGGATGTGTTGCGGCAAATTCTGAATAAAAAAGCTCCCCAGTTGGGCCACAGCTACAGCAGTTACCAGCAGTCGACGGGACCAGTCAAGTACGAGAAGAAGATCGTAACCCAACATGCTATCCCTGCCGAATCCTATCCTCCACCATTCAAGCCACTGAACACCAACAATTACCTGCCCCCGCTGTATGGCATTCCCCACGGTCCTGTCGAGTCCGTCACCCATTCCCAGTCGATTACCACCTCCTTTGGCGCTCCCTACAACTCACCCCACGTGGAAGAAGTTGAACAGCCCCAGTACCCACCTTCCTACGATATCTACCATTCCATGAGCGTCAAAATGGCCGGTAAGAATGAAAAACTCGTTCACCAATCACACTCCAACTATCCCGACCCCAGGTCAAAGAAACCCTACGGTAGCGCCTCGACCCACCCACATACCCATTCCGTGTCTCCTTATCTTTCCCCTCCCAAGCCGACAGCACTGACTTACGACCAAAAGCACCTTCAGCACGTGGACGACGAAGAAATCCATCAACAACAACTCCACGACTTGAGCTCAAAGTACGGACCCGCTATTGAGGTGCAAAAATCACTGACATACGAACTTAGCGACCAAGTCGACGTCTCCAACCTGGCAGCTTCCATCCACGACTTGAGTCGGCGACGATCAGACAATAGCAAACAGCTCAAACGAAGTGACAAACCATCGGACAGCAGTAACGGTGACCGCGACCCCAAGACAGCCACCACCAAGACGTAATGACTGGACCGAGTACTGTGTATTACGATCAAGGGGGTACTCCCAAGTTGGGCGCCAAAAATTCAGGTAAAGTAGCGCAAGATTTTGTGTGACCGATTGACTAACATACATACATAGATGATGCTGGTAGCTAGTAGTGGTTTACACTAGTAGCTAGAAATGTGCACCAAATGTTTCTAATTGTTTCAGTTGTAACGAAAATCGAATTTTAATGTAGAATGTTTATACCATAGCAAATCAGTGAAAATTATTTCGTATGATCATTATTTTTTTCAAACATTCATAACATAACCTCCCAATCAGTGAAATCCATAACATATGTTTATATAATTGCCGTGTTTAACCGCAAACCCAATATTTAAACTTTTTTGTAACTAATACCAAACTGAGAACTTTAATTATTTATTTGACTAAGCATAACTGTTTTCTCATCTTATAGAGTTATATAAGAGAATCGTAGCAGAGAGGAATCACTTTCCATGGACATTTTGTTACCCTAATGAACGAATTAGTAATGCTCTTCTCTTGACGTAACCTTTGTAGATACTTAGATACTTGACTTCCTCTTTTTTATTAACTGTATAATTACATTTTGCACTATGAGGAATGCATTTCCCTCCTCATTGTAGTTTCCTTACTCTCCACACTCATTATAAACATTTCATTACATTTTCTTCCAGACTATTTGAATTCTAATCAGACCGAGTTTCTGCAGCTGCATGAACTACAAAACGAATGATGTGGTCCAGATTCGGTTCTGGACCAACTCAGCGTTTCCTTGAGACTGTCTAAATGTGGGCCCTGCTTGTAAGCTGTTCCGTAATCTAAGTACACTTGAGCCTTTTTACCACGGATTTGACTGCACGGTTTCAAGAAATGATCCATTTGCACGGGTTTACACGATTGCGTTTGTGAAATAAAATAGGTTTTTGGAGAAAGGGAACCATCCATCGAAGCCATCCATAGCCAAGTAGAGAGGATACTAGCTACATAATATTGTTCAATTGGAAAGACTTATATGTAGGCTAGACACATTTTCACGTAGGAAACCGCCACCACAATCAACCGGTGATTGTTAGATTTGCTGACAATTCTGTATAAGAACCTCTACCAAAACCTGTATATATGCATATGCTACATTCTTATACAAATATTGCATGAGGCCCTACAATTTTGCAAGTTTTTCTTATAATATTTGTGTGTGAGCTTATATTTTAGTTTAATAATCCAACATTTTCGTAAATGTCCAGTTAATATACAGGTTTCTAACAGAATTGTTAGAAAATCTAACAATAGTTGTAGAGACAAATTCCTGTGGAACAAATGCCTGTGGAAGTAAGCAAAAGTTATTCGAGTTGAACATTTTTTTTGTTAAAAACTACTAAGGACGGGTAAATAGTAGGTATGTTCCAGTTACTATTACTGTCGATTGTGATTTAATACTTTACCAAACCAGACCAAACTAATGTGAAAGGCACACATAGCAAAATACATGTTAAACCTCTTCTCACTCACTCACTCATGTGTCCTGAACACCACTAAGAGTACCTTCATAAAAGATCTTCATCTTGGGCGGCTGCTCGTTTTAGCCTTGACCTGGGCCCAGATCAAATTTCTATCGACTTTCTCTATTTCTTTGTTGATTTCGTCCCGCTCTTTCATAATGTGTGGCCAATCAACTCCCATACTTACTTACTTGATACTTGATGGGCTACAGCTCTTCGATGAACCTACGCCGAATGGACTATCCTTCTCCACCGGACTCGATCCTGGGCCAATTGCTTCCAGTCGCCCTGAACATTGAGCGCCCTCAGGTCCTCTTCAACTGCAAAAAGCCATCGTGTACGCGGCCTTCCACGAAGCATACGGCCTCTTTCGAATTCTCTACTAAATATTATCTTTGCTTGACGTTCTTCCGGCATACGAACAACGTGACCAGCCCACCGTAGTCTGCCGTGTTGTATAAGCTCAATAATTCATTGTGATTCATGATTCATGCGACTCCGCCAGATACCGTTCTCCTGTTTACCGCCGAGTATTGTTCGCAGCACCTTACGCTCAAACACTCCAAAAGCTCTCCGAACAGCCTCCTTTAACGTCCATGTTTCATGGCCATATAAAGCCACCGGAAGAATCAGAGTAGTATACAACGCGAGTTTTGTTTTCGTTTGCAAACTACGGGACTTAAACTGGTTACGAAATCCGTAATAAGCCCTATTTGCAGCTGCAATACACCTTTTAACCTTGCGAGTAACATCATTTATCGCACGTTACTAATGTTCCAAGATACACAAATTCTTCCTCCACTTCAAATTATTCACCATCCAGCACCATTTCGCTACCCCCACTACTAATGAACCTACGTTGATTGCCAGCGACCATTTACTTCATTTTGCTGGTATTGACCGTGAGTCCAATCCTCGCTGTCTCCCTCTTAAAAGGCACAAATGCCAGGAGCATATGCGATTTTGTGATAATGATACCACTTCTTTGCACACCAGCTCTCCAAATCGTTCCCTCGAGCGCTATATTGAACAGTCGATTCGAGAGCGCATCACCCTGCTTTAATCCATTTAAGGAAACAAATTACGTCAATATTTCATTCGCAACCCTTACACTTGATTTCGATCCGTCCAAAGTTAAACGAATCAACCGTATCAGTTTCGCCGGAAAACCATGTTCAAGCATAATTTGACATAATTCATTCCGTATCACTGAATCGTACGCCGCCTTGAAATCAATAAACAGATGATGTGTCTGCAAGTTGTACTCCCGGAATTTATCAAGGTTTTGATCCGTCGTTATTCGGCCTTCACGAAAACCTGCTTGGTATTCGCCGACCAAAGACTTTTCAAGCGGTCTGTCTGTTGAACAGAATACGGGACATAATTTTGTACGCCGAATTAAGGAGGGATATTCCTCGGTAATTGGCGCACTCTAGTCTGTGTCCTTTCTTAAAGAGAACTCTCAACTCCCATACGCTCTTGAAATTCTGTTAATATCGGTTTCTGATGGTATCGCCGCTGGAACTCAGCATCCGAATTATAATTCATGTCCGAATTATAATATATAGACATCAGCTGAAGAATACTTGTAACTTCTTCGTGATCTCTGCTACCAAGTCTCACTGACGTATAACAACACAAATTTTACGTTAGAGTTAATATTCGGAATATGGTACGTTAGCTAATCTGAGATTACGAAATGGTGAGACGACATATGGGAAGGAGTGTCCTACATAGCTCTTGTCATAGATCACAAATCCCAATACTCACGCTTTCACAGACCTACCGATGAGAATCGACCGCCAGTTAAGGGTTGCGTAGCTGTTAATGTAGCCTGGACACTGCGATCATTCTGACAACAGCTAGAGTGATGGAGTGCGACCTGGGGGCCTGCCTAGAATAAGGTGGGGTTCGACAGTGAGCTTAGTTGAACTTCTATAAAAAGCTTCATGTGTCGGCAAGCAGACCCTATCAAATTAACCGTGTGCGGATCGAAGCGCACACTTTAAACAAATTTGATCCGAATGATAGAGTGTCTGTTCACCAAGAAGATGCGGCTTCAACAGCGTATTTTGTGGCACTCAGCGGCTAAATGAGAAATGCTATTCTCCGGAAGCTACATCTGAGATGGCAGCCCCATCCCGGTGAATAGGAAACCTTGGGACCTATTATTCATTTATTTATTTATTTAGCTTACATCTAAACAGATAATATAGAATCAATAATGTTTCGCCACAGTACACCGTTCAAGGCCACATGCCCACTAGAGTGATTCAAATTTTGACTTTTTCGCTCCCCTGTGCCTAAACGATTGTTTTTGCTATTTTAATAGTCCTCCCAAATTTTTAGCTGATTTGGATGTAATTTGATTGTGCACGTGCCATTTGAAGGTTATATAAAAATTACTATGAGAATTGCCACTTATGTAGAGGATCGTTCCGTGAAGCAGCCCAGAATATATTTGAATATATTTAACACATCGCTATCATAGAATAGATCCTAAGCTGAAAGTTAGTTGTTGTTGCGAAGCAATCTGACTTTTGTAAGCAAAATTATAAAGAAAACAAAAATGCTCATTATTGATATTGATGTTATTCTTTTACGTGTTAAATTGAATTTCCCACAGTTCAGTATTTCCCTAATAACCCTAAAAGCTAAACCGTTTCCATTGCCGCCAAGCCCATCGTCCCTTCGGTACAACCAGAAAGTAATGCTTCAAAGGGGGGCCAGTGCATAACGCACCCTCGAGGTTAGCTGCGTGTCCTTGCAGCATCGAACATCGTGACTCGCTTTTTTAGAAGAACACCATGGTATCGTGCCAGCGCATTGCCGGCTTTCCAGGTGGCCTTACCACGCCCTATGTCCTCGGAAGGTGGGCAGGGTCGACTTCGCGCCTGCTTCCCTCTGCACGACTGG